>NC_041382.1:133703842-133798871 GCF_002162155.2 Triticum dicoccoides | reverse complement strand
TCGAAGTCCGCACTGCTGCTACAGTACACTCGGATCTGGATCTGGATCTGGATCGGTTGACTTTCCTCCCGAAACCCTAGAATCTTTGTGTTTTTCATCATGTTGTAACTCCGCATCCGTAGCTTCGTTTTGGGCATATAGCATATCAAAATGTTCATCTCAGAGATTACATCATTTCATCTCATTGCATCATTTTCATTTGAGTTCATCTTGATGCCCGAAATGCTGTTAGAAGAATGCTATTTGAGATAATTGTCAGATCTGCTGCTCCAATTAGATATTTGTCATTTTTGCCATGATTATTGTGTGCATGATATGCCCCTGAGCTCTACATGTGTTTTCTTATATGTTTTGCCATCTATCCAGAGGTGCAACCCATGTATTTTTGTGATGTGTGTGGTGACTAGCACAAGCTTGCAAAGTGGAGCATTCGTTAATGCTGATTTCACGGACTTAGCATTTCCACCAAGTCCTTGGACTGGTTATCTCAATATGCCATATGTTCATGTTGTTTCCTAGTGGTCCGTGCCTCTTGTGAGGATGATTAGTAAGGATGTTTTGTTAATCTTGTAGTGCTCTATCCATCCATGTCTTTGTGTGCATTTATGGAGCACCCTAGCTTGAGTCAATCGAGCTCTACTTTTGCTATTTCGTGAATCTGGGCAGATTGTCTACTTGTTAGCAATTTTGCCGAGGATGATGTAGTTGATCCGTGCATGCTATGTTATTGTTCTTGCCATGTCTAGATTGTATTTTGTGTATTCTTGATGGGTGTATGCTTAGATTGTCATGACTTGCTCTGTAGTGAGTGCATCGACCTCGTAAACATGCCTACCTGATATCTGTTTCAGCATGCTCCAGTTTTCACTAAGTCTGAGAACTGATTATGTTTTTGCCATGTTCACATGCTTGCAAATGCATTTTCTGATCCCTTTTGGCTCAAGGTCACTAAGGGACTTTTGTTAAGGTCCTTGAGTAGCTCCATGCCATGCTTTGCTTTGCCATGTTAAGGTCCTGTATCATATAGTTTTCATGCTCCAAAGTGGGCTACCTGATCTGAAATTTCAGACAAGTGTTAATTTCACTAAGTCTGAAATCTGTTTACCAAATGCATTTTTGCCATGCTTGTTTGAACCTGTTATTGGATGAATTGGTCGTAGCTCAGTGCTAGTCTTTTGTTAAGAATCATGAATGAATCGCTGACATGTAATTTGTTGTCATGTTTGGGTGTTGTAGCATGTTCATTTTGTTGCATTTAGTTGGCTACTTGCTGTAAATTGCAGAACGTGGTCATATTTGAATTGCTTGCCATTTCCAAACCGTAACTCTGATTCCGGCATTCTTTATATCGTTTTCAAGAGATTTCACCTCACCTTTTCATTGGCACACATGGATTTCCAAGTTGAGGCCAGGTTCATGCATTCCTTGTCAAATCTTGCATATGCATCACATTTGCATCCTGCATAGCATACCATCTTTGCATCATGTTGTTTGAGTTTGCACGTGGTTGATTGTGTCCTTGTTGCTTGTTTGTCTTGTTTGGGTAGAGCCGGGAGACTAGTTCGCTAACGAAGAGCCCGTTGAGTTTGCTTTCGAGGATCCAGTCAACTCTGACAACTTTGTAGGCAATATGATCATACCCTCGAAATCACTACTATCTTTGCTTTGCTAGATGCTCGCTCTTTTGCTATGCCTATACTACGATGCCTGCCACTTGCTTATCATGCCTCCCAAATTTACATGTTCAACCTCTAACCCACCATGTCCTAGCAAACCGTTGATTGGCTATGTTACCGCTTTGCTCAGCCCCTCTTATAGCGTTGCTAGTTGCAGGTGAAGATTGGAGACCGTTCCTTGTTGGAACATTATTTACTAGTTGGGATATCATTATATTGCCATGTTATCTTAATGCATCTATATACTTAGTAAAGGGTGGAAGTATCGGCCTCTCGCCTAGTGTTTTGTTCCACTCTTGCCGCCCTAGTTTCCGTCATATCGGTGTTATGTTCCCGGATTTTGCGTTCCTTACGCGGTTTGGTGATAATGGGAACCCCTTGATAGTTCGCCTTGATTAAAGCTTTTCCAGCAATGCCCAACCTTGGTTTTACCATTTTCCTCCTAGCCTCTTTTTCCCTTGGGTTTCCGGAGCCCGAGGGTCATCTTATTTTAAACCCCCCCGGGCCAGTGCTCCTCTGAGTGTTGGTCCAACTCGTCAGCCGCCGGTGGCCACCAGGGGCAACTCTGGGCTGGCCTACCGGAAGTTAAGACAATCTGAGTGTGCCCTGAGAACGAGATATGTGCAGCTCCTATCGGGATTTGTCGGCACATTCGGGCGGTGTTGCTGGATTTGTTTTAACTTGTCGAAGTGTCTTGTAGAACCAGGATACTGAGTCTGATCGGAATGTCTCGGGAGAAGGTCTATTCCTTCGTTGACCGTGAGAGCTTGTCATGGGCTAAGTTGGGACTCCCCTGCAGGGTTTTGAACTTTCGAAAGCCGTGCCCGCGGTTATGGGCAAATGGGAATCTGTTAATGTCCGGTTGTAGATAACTTGAACCTTAACTTAATTAAAATGAATCAACAGTGTGAGTTACCGTGATGGTCTCTTCTCGGCGGAGTCCGGGAAGTGAACACGGTGTTGGAGTAATGCTTGCCGCAGGATGTTCTCTAGTTACTCGTTCGCGCTTTTCCTCCTCTTCTCGCTCTCTTTTGCGAACAGGTTAGCCACCATATATGCTAGTCGCTTGCTGTAGCTCCACGTATACTTACCTTGCCTTACCTATAAGCTTAAATAGTCTTGATCGCGATGGTGTGAGATTGCTGAGTCCATGTGGCTCACAGATTACTTCCAAACCAGATGCAGGGCCTGATGATTCCGTTCCAGATGACGCGCTTGAGCTCAAGTGGGAGTTCGACGAGGACTCACGCCGTTACTACGTGTCTTTCCCTGATGATCAGTAGTGGTGCCCAGTTGGGGTGATCGGGACCGTGTCGCATGTTGGGTTATCTGTCATTTTGGCGCCGTAGTCGGGCCATGAGTGTTTGTTTGTTGTAATGCTATTTATGTACTTTGATTGACGTGGCGAGTGTAAGCCAACTATGTATCTCCCCTTTTATTATCTATATTACATGGGATGTTGTGATGATTGCCTAACTTGCGACATTGCTTTCAATGCGGTTATGCCTCTAAGTCGTGCCTCGACACGTGGGAGATATAGCCGCATCGAGGGCGTTACAATTACGTATCATTAGTTTCATTCTCTCCCAAGCTTATGCAACATGTTCACGATCAAGTTGCTTAAAATTCATAATATCGTTTCTAAGAGAGATGATCTTAGAGGGAGGAAAATACTTAGAGATAAAAGCATCTTTGCACTTATTCCATGAATCAATACTATTTTTAGGCAAAGACGAAAACCAAGCTTTAGCACGATCTCTAAGCGAAAAAGGAAATAGCTTCAATTTAACAATATCATTATCCACATCTTTCTTCTTTTGCATGTCACACAAATCAACGAAGCTATTTAGATGGGTAGCGGCATCTTCACTAGGAAGGCCAGAAAACGGATCTTTCATGACAAGATTCAGCAAAGTAGTATTAATTTCACAAGATTCAGCATCGGTAAGAGGAGCAATCGGAGTGCTAATAAAATCATTGTTGTTGGTATTGGTGAAGTCACATAATTTAGTATTATCTTGAGCCATCATGACAAGCAAGCGAACTAACACACAAGCAAACAAAAAGCAAATGGGTAAAAAGAGGCAAATAGAGAAAGAGAGGGAGGATAGACAGAGAGAGGGGGCGAATAAAACGGCAAGGGTGAAGTGGGGGAGAGGAAAACGAGAGGCAAATGGCAAATAATGTAATGCGGGAGATAAGGGTATGTGATGGGTACTTGGTATGTTGACTTTTGCGTAGACCTCCCCGGCAACGGCGCCAGAAATCCTTCTTGCTACCTCTTAAGCACTGCATTGGTTTTCCCCGAAGAGGAAGGGATGATGCGGAAAAGTAGCGTAAGTATTTCCCTCAGTTTTTGAGAACCAAGGTATCAATCCAGTAGGAGGCTATGCGCGAGTCCCTCGTACCTGCACAAAACAAATAAATCCTCGCAACCAATGCAAATAGGGGTTGTCAATCCCTATAAGGCAACTTACTAGAGTGAGATCTGATAGATATGATAAAGATAATATTTTTGGTATTTTTGTGATAAAGATGCAAAGTAAAATAAAGGCAAAGTAAAAAAGCAAAGGAAATAACTAAGTAGTAGGATATTAATATGATAAAGATAGACCCAAGGGCCATAGGTTTCACTAGTGGCTTCTCTCGAGAGCATAAGTATTCTACGGTGGGTGAACAAATTATTGTTGAGCAATTGACAGAATTGAGCATAGTTATGAGAATATCTAGGTATGATCATGTATATAGGCATCACATCCGAGACAAGTAGACCGACTCCTGCCTGCATCTACTACTATTACTCCACTCATCGACCGCTATCCAGCATGCATCTAGAGTATTAAGTTAAAAACAGAGTAACGCCTTAAGCAAGATGACATGATGTAGAGGGATAGACTCATGCAATATGATGAAGACCCCATATTGTTATCCTCGATGGCAACAATACAATACGTGCCTTGCTGCCCCTACTGTCACTGGGAAAGGACACCGCAAGATTGAACCCAAAGCTAAGCACTTCTCCCATTGCAAGAAAGATCAATCTAGTAGGCCAAACCAAACTGATAATTGGAAGAGACTTGCAAAGATAACCAATCATACATAAAAGAATTTAGAGAAGATTCAAATATTATTCATAGATAGACTTGATCATAAACCCACAATTCATCGGTCTCAACAAACACACCGCAAAAAGAAGATTACATCTAATAGTTCTCCACAAGAGAGGGGGAGAACATTGTATTGAGATCCAAAAAGAGAGAAGAAGCCATCTAGCTAATAACTATGGACCCGTAGGTCTGAGGTAAACTACTCACACTTCATCGGAGAGGCTATGGTGTTGATGTAGAAGCCCTCCGTGATCGATGCCCCCTCCGGCGGAGCTCCGGAATAGGCCCCAAGATGGGATCTCGTGGATACAGAAAGTTGCGGTGGTGCAATTAGGGTTTTGGCTCCGTTTCTGATCGTTTGGGGGTACGTAGGTATATATAGGAGGAAGGAGTACGTCGGTGGAGCAATAGGGGGCCCACGAGGGTGGAGGGCGCGCCTGGGGGGGTAGGCGCGCCCCCCTACCTCGTGGCCTCCTCTTTTGTGTCTTGACGTAGGGTCCAAGTCTCCTGGGTCTTGTTCATTGAGAAAATCACGTTCCCGAAGGTTTCATTCCGTTTGGACTCCATTTGATATTCCATTTCTTCGAAACCCTAAAACAGGCAAAAAACAACAACTCTGGGATGGGCCTCCGGTTAATAGGTTAGTCCCAAAAATAATATAAAAGTGGATAATAAAGCCCAATAATGTCCAAAACAGTAGATAATGTAGCATGGAGCAATCAAAAATTATAGGTACGTTGGAGATGTATCACATGATGGCTATATTCTCTGACTTTTGTGAAAAGATTTGTGAGGTTTTCATGGACGACTTTTCTGTCTATGGATCTTCTTTTGATGATTGCTTGAGCAACCTTGATCGAGTTTTGCAGAGATGTGAAGAAACTAATCTTGTCTTGAATTGGGAAAAGTGCCACTTTATGGTTAATGAAGGTATTGTCTTGGGGCATAAAGTTTCTGAAAGAGGTATTGAAGTTGATAAAGCCAAAGTTGATGCTATTGAGAAGATGCCATGTCCCAAGGACATCAAAGGTATAAGAAGTTTCCTTGGCGATGCCGGATTTTATAGGAGGTTTATTAAGGACTTCTTAAATATTTCTCGTCCTCTGACTAATTTATTACAAAAAGATATACCATTTGTTTTTGATGATGATTGTGTAGAAGCATTTGAAATACTTAAGAAAGCATTGATCTCTGCACCTACTGTTCAGCCACCTGATTGGAATTTACCGGTTGAAATTATGTGTGATGCAAGTGATTATGATGTAGGTGTTGTTCTAGGACAAAGAGTTGATAAGAAATTAAATGTTATTCAATATGCTAGTAAAACCCTAGACAATGCTCAAAGAAATTATGCTACTACTGAAAAAGAATTCTTAGCAGTTGTATTTGCTTGTGATAAATTCAGACCTTATATTGTTGATTCTAAAGTAACTATTCACACTGATCATGCTGCTATTAAATATCTTATGGAAAAGAAAGATGCTAAACCTAGACCTATTATATGGGTTCTCTTGCTACAAGAATTTGACTTACATATTGTTGATAGAAAGGGAGCTGAGAACCCTGTTGCAGACAACTTGTCTAGGTTAGAAAATGTGCTTGATGACCCACTTCCTATTGATGATAGCTTTCTTGATGAGCAATTAAATGTCATAAATGCTTCTCATACTGCTCCATGGTATGCTAATTATGCTAATTACATTGTTGCTAAGTTTATACCACCTAGTTTCACATACCAGCAAAAGAAAAAGTTCTTCTATGATTTGAGGCATTACTTTTGGGATGACCCATATCTTTATAAAGAAGGAGTAGATGGTGTTATTAGACGTTGTGTACCTGAGCATGAACAGGAACATATCCTACGCAAGTGTCACTCCGAAGCTTATGGAGGACACCATGCTGGAGATAGAACTGCACATAAGGTATTGCAATCTGGTTTTTATTGGCCTACTCTCTTCAAGGATGCCCATTAGTTTTTCTTATCTTGTGATGAATGTCAAAGAATTGGTAATATTAGTAGACGTCAAGAAATGCCCATGAATTATTCACTTGTTATTGAACCATTTGATGTTTGGGGCTTTGACTATATGGGACCCTTTCCTTCCTCTAATGGATATACACATATTTTAGTTGTTGTTGATTACGTTACTAAGTGGGTAGAAGCTATTCCAACTAGTAGTGCTGATCATAACACTTCTATTAAAATGCTTAAAGAAGTTATTTTTCCAAGATTTGGAGTCCCTAGATATTTAATGACTGATGGTGGATCACATTTCATTCATGGTGCTTTCCGTAAAATGCTTGCTAAATATGATGTTAATCATAGAATTGCATCTCCTTATCACCCTCAGTCTAGTGGTCAAGTAGAATTGAGTAATAGAGAACTCAAATTAATTTTGCAAAAGACTGTTAATAGGTCTAGAAAGAATTGGTCCAAGAAACTTGATGATGCATTATGGGCCTATAGAACGACATATAAAAATCCTATGGGTATGTCTCCGTATAAAATGGTTTATGGAAAAGCATGTCACTTACCTCTCGAACTAGAACACAAGGCTTATTGGGCTATTAAAGAACTCAATTATGATTTTAAACTTGCTGGTGAGAAGAGATTATTTGATATTAGCTCAGTTGATGAATGGAGAACCCAAGCCTACGAAAATGCCAAGTTGTTTAAAGAAAAAGTTAAAAGATGGCATGACAAAAGAATACAAAAGCGTGAGTTTAATGTAGGTTATTATGTATTTCTATACAACTCTCGTTTAAGATTTTTTGCAGGAGAACTTCTCTCTTAGTGGGAAGGCCCTTACGTTATCGAGGAGGTCTATCGTTCCGATGCCATAAAAATCAACAACTTCGAAGGCACAAATCCGAAGGTGGTGAACGGTCAAAGAATCAAACAATATATCTCAGGTAATCCCATAAATGTTGAAACCAATGTTATTGAAACCGTAACCCTGGAGGAATACATAAGGGACACTTTCCGGAACGTTTCAGACTCCGAAAAGGAATAGGTATGTGGTACGGTAAGTAAACCGACTCCAAAACAGTTTTTAAGGCAATATTTCTCCGTTTTGGAATATTTAGAAAAATAGAAAAATAAGAAGCAGTCTGGGAAGGACACGAGGCCTCCACGAGGGTGGAGGGCGCGCCCTACCCCCTAGGCGCGCCCCCTACCTCGTGGGCACCTCGTGTGCTCTCCGGACTCCGTTTTCATACACGACACGTATTTTGGTCGGTAAAAATTCATTATATAATCTCCCGGGGGTTTTGACTCCCGTATCACGCAAATATCTCCTGTCTTTGTTTCGAGCTGTCCTGCTGCAGATTTGAACAACATGTCGTCCCAAGATTCGAAAGGAGAGAGCTATGTGGCTGATTACCTTGCAGATCCTAAAGTCTATGGGGATGTGGAGCATTGTGGTTGGACTACGGAAGAAGAAGAGGACTATGAACCCAAGGGAAAGGAGGAGACGAGCTCAGGTGAAGATGAAGTCCCACTACCTCAACCTGGGGACATGCATGTGGAGTTCAAAAAGTCTAGCCTCCCTGACAGAATAAAGAAACCTAAGATCGAGTTTATCACTTTTCGCCTCTTGCAGGAAAACAAACAGGAACTATGCAAAAAGATATTGAGCCTGGAGTAGGAGATCGAGGACCTAAGGGACCAAAATTTTGTCCTCAAGCGCAAATTAAGGAAGAAGCCTACGCCATCAACAAAATCACCACCGTCTCCACCAACAAAGAAGAATTGAGTATCTGGTATGGGCACTCCACTTGGCAACTGCCAAGCTTGGGGGAGTGCCCCGGTATCGTATCACCATCACTTTTATATTTACCACTTTTCTTAGTTCGATCCTTTTGGTAATATCTTGATCTAGTAGAATAAAAGTTCTTAGTATGATCTAGTTGTGAGTTTTGTTTATTAATCCTTCTATGTAATTGAGTCCGTGAGCTATATAATAAAGATTAGTGTTGAGTCAAGGGCCTGATTATTTTGCCATGATCCTAAAGAAATAGAAGAAAAGAGAAAGAAATAAAAATAAACAAAGAGATCATGTGAGCCTTATGGAGAGTAATGAGCTCACATAGAAAAAGTATGATGAATAAAAGTTGTTGAGGGTTGACAAACATAGTTTTGGTCATCGTTGCAATTAATAGGAAGTAATAAGAAAGAGAGGTCTTCACATATAGATATACTATCTTGGACATCTTTTATGATTGTGAGCACTCATTAAAATATGACATGCTAAAGAGTTGACGTTGGACAGGGAAGACAACGTAATGGGTTATGTTTTCTTACATCTGAGATAAATTATATTGTCAAGGATCATCCAACATGGTTGAGCTTGCCTTTCCCCCTCATGCTAGCCAAATTCATCGCACCAAGTAGAGATGCTACTTGTGCTTCCAAATACCCTTAAACCAGTCTTGCCATGAGAGTCCACCAAACCCACCTATGGATTGAGTAAGATCCTCCAATTAAGTTGTCATCGGTGCAAGCAATAAAAATTGCTCTCTAAATATGTATGAATTATTAGTGTGGGAGAAAATAAGCTTTATACGATCGTGTGATATGGAAGAAATAAAAGTGACAAACTGCATAATAAAGGTCCATATCACAAGTGGCAATATAAAGTGACGTTCTTTCACATTAAGATTTTGTGCATCCAACCATAAAAGCGCATGACAACCTCTGCTTCCCTCTATGAAGGGCCTATCTTTTACTTTTATCTCCTACCTTGCATAAGAGTCATGGTGATCTTCACCCTTCCTTTTTACCTTTTATCCTTTGGCAAGCACGGTATGTTGGAAAGATCCTGGTATATATGGCTAATTGGATGTGAGTTTTCATGAACTATTATTATTGACATTACCCTTGAGGTAAAACATTGGGAGGCAAAATTATAAGCCCCTATCTTTCTCTGTGTCCGATTAAAACTCCATACCCATAAGTATTGTGTGAGTGTCAGCAATTATGAAAGACTATATGATAGTTGAGTATGTGGACTTGCTGAAAAGCTCTTATACATTGACTCTTTCCTATGTTATGATAAATTGCAATTGCCCCAATGACTGAGATTATAGTTTGTTAGTTTTCAATGAAGTTTACTATTCATACTTGAGATTGTGATTGAATTATTACTCTAGCATAAGAAATCATATGGCAAGAATTATAGAAGTTGTTGTTCTAAGAATAATCATGATGCCCTCATGTCTGTATTTTATTTTTATCGACACCTTTATCTCTAAACATGTGGACATATTTTTCAATTTCGGCTTTTCGCTTGAGGGCAAGCGAGGTCTAAGCTTGGGGGAGTTGATACATCCATTTTGCATCATGCTTTTATATCAATATTTATTGCATTATGGGCTATTATTACACATTATGTCACAATACTTATGCCTATTCTCTCTTATTTTACAAGGTTTACATAAAGAGGGAGAATGCCGGCAGCTGGGATTCTGGGCTGGAAAAGGAGCAAATATTAGAGACCTATTCTGCACAGCTCCAAAAGTCCTGAAATTCCACGGAAGACGTTTTCCAAATATATAAAAAATACTGAGAGCAAGAACTTCACCAGCGGGGCCACACCCTGCGCACGAGGGTGGGGGCGCGCCCTACCCCCTAGATGCGCCCCCTACCTCGTGGGCCCCCTGGTGGCCCTCCGGTGACCATCTTCTTCTATATGAAGTCTTTCGATGGGAAAAAAATAAGAAGCCATCTTCTCGGACGAAACTCCGCCGCCACGAGGTGGAACCTTGGCGGAACCAATCTAGGGCTTTGGCGGATCTGTTCTGCTAGGGAAACTTCCCTCCCGGAGGGGGAAATCATCGCCATCGTCATCACCAACGCTCCTCTCATCTGGAGAGGTTGATCTCCATCAACATCTTCATCAGCACCATTTCCTCTCAAAACCTAGTTCATCTCTTGTATCCAATTCTTGTCTCCAAGTCCGGGATTGGTGCTAGTAGGTTGCTAGTAGTGTTAATTACTCCTTGTAGTTGATGCTAGTTGGTTTAATTGGTGGAAGATCATATGTTCAGATCCTATATGCATATTAATACCCCTCTGATTATGAACATGTTTATGCTTTGTGAGTAGGTACTTTTGTTCCTGAGGACATGGGAGAAGTCTTGCTATTAGTAGTCATGTGAATTTGGTATTCGTTCGATATTTTAATGAGATGTATGTTGTCTCTCCTCTAGTGGTGTTATGTGAACGTCGACTACATGACACTTCACCATTATTTGGGCCTAGAGGAAGGCATTGGGAAGTAATAAGTAGATGATGGGTTGCTAGAGTGACAGAAGCTTAAACCCTAGTTTATGCGTTGCTTCGTAAGGGGCTGATTTGGATCCATATGTTTCATGCTATGGTTAGGTTTACCTTAATACTTTTGTTGTAGTTGTGGATGCTTGCAATAGAGGTTAATCATAAGTGGGATGCTTGTCTAAGTAAGGGCAGTACCCAAGCACCGGTCCACCCACATAACAAATTATCAAAGTACCGAACGCGAATCATGTGAACATGATGAAAACTAGCTTGGCGATATTCCCATGTGTCCTCGGGAGTGCTTTACATCATATAAGAGTTTGTCCAGGCTTGTCCTTTGCTACAAAAAGGATTGGGCCACCTTGCTGCACTTTAGTTACTTTTGTTACTTGTTGCTCGTTACAAACTATCCTATCACAAAACTATCTGTTACCACTTATTTCAGTACTTGCAGAGAATACCTTGTTGGAAACCGCTTATCATTTCCTTCTGCTCCTCGTTGGGTTTGACACTCTTACTTATCGAAAGGACTACAATAGATCCCCTATACTTGTGGGTCATCAACCCTCGTCGGCAAGGTGTTCCGCAGTGGGTTCTATTGGCCTATAGCACTCAACGACGCGGCCGAGCTGGTGAAGTCCTGTGAAGCTTGCCAATTCCACGCCAAGCAAATCCATCAGCCTGCTCAGGGCCTCCAAACTATCCCGCTCACATGGCCGTTTGCGGTCTGGGGGCTGGACATCCTAGGCCCATTTCCTCGGACTCTAGGGGGCTACCACTATCTCTACGTCGCCATCGACAAGTTCACCAAGTGGGCGGAAGTGGAAGCCGTCTGTACCATTCCAGACGGCTCTGCTGTCAAGTTCATCAAGGGCCTCGTGAGCCGCTTCAGGGTCCCCAACTGCATCATCACAGATAACGGTTTGTAGTTTACTAGCAACCTCTTCAAAACCTACTGTGCTAACCTTGGAACGCAGATCTGCTATGCTTCGGTGGCCCACCCCAGGAGTAACGGTCAGGCCGAGCGCGCTAACGCGGAGGTCCTGAGGGGCCTCTAGACCAGGACCTTCAAGAAGAAGTTGGAGGCCTGCGGTAGGGGCTTGCACGACGAGCTCCAGTCTGTGTTGTGGTCCATCCGAACCACCGCCACCAAGCCAACGGGCGAGACCCCATTCTTCCTCGTCTACGGAGCTGAAGCAGTCCTCCCTCACGAGGTCAAGCATCGCTTCGCATGAGTCCTAGCGTTCGACGAAGTGCAGTAGGACGCCATGCGGGGGATGGATCTCGTGTTGGGGGAGGCACGCCATCACGAAGCCGCATTGAGGGCAGCAAGGTACCAACAAGCGCTGCGGCGATACCACTGCCGCAACATTCGCTCTAGGATGCTCGAGGTGGGCGACCTCGTCCTGAGGCGGGTCCTCTCCAGGGAAGGGCTGCACAAGCTCTCACCCATGTGGGAGGGCCCATTCAGGGTCGTCCATGTCCCCAGGCCGGGTGCAGAGCGCCTGGAGATGCAGGACGGGATACCTATCCAGAACGCGTGGAACATCCAGCACCTCCGTAAGTTCTATCCATGAAGCAAGGCCCAGAGCCTGAGAAGCAAGGCCCAGAGCCTGAGAAGAAAGGCCCAGAGCTTGTGAAGAAGGCCCGGTGCCTGTGAAGATTCGCCGCCCTTGACACTCTCACGTAATAATGAGTGGGGATGTACACGCCCCGGAGTCTCAGGAGCGCCGGCCTCAGGCCCTGGGGCTCCCTCCCACGCCTAGTGGACAGCACTTAGCTCTGTGCTGGTGAGAAGACATGAAGACTAGATTAGGTGCCGGACGCGGCTTTTCATTTGCTTTCTGTAGTTGACTCGCTTTTTCTCAATCAAAGTTTGCCTTTGGCGTTCCTTACCGATTTGATTCCCTCGCCTCTCACTGCATGTTTCCGGCTCGAATTTGCTCGTGTTCTCTCTCTCGCATGCCTCGCGAGGGGGCTAGGCAGGTGCCCTCGTGAGCATTTTTTTCTCCTTTCTGCCTTCTCGTGAGCCACCCTCGTTCGAGCCCAAAGGCTGGCGCACCTCTCCTAGTCCGTGCCCCTCGGGTACTGCGACACAAAGCGCCAGGTCAGGGCCAAGATGAACGGCAAATCTTTTAACGCACTTCCTAACGAGTTTTTTGCAGTTCATGAGCGAATGCAGGCCACCGAGGCAAGATGAATGCGAGGAAATAAACGCTTCGCGAGGAAGAGGACGTCCTGAATATACCAGGTTAAGTTATATTTGCGCAAAATAACGACATAGGACGAGAACAGCACGCATACTGATATAACCAAGGAACCATAGTTCGATACACGCCCCCTGGGCCCATGCTGGTTTCATTCTTGATGCAGGAAAAGAGCAAAACAAAAGTAGCGTTGCAGCGATCCACGAGGACATGCACCTAGCACTACCCCGAGCCTAGCGAGATCCTTCCTCACGCTTCATGAAGGTGCAGCGACAAGACGACCCACCGCCGCCTTCAAGACGGGCGCGACGGCGTGGCGGCTGGGCATAGTCGCCATTGCTGGAGCTGTAGCCAGAGGAAGAGCCGCCGTAGCTGGATGAGACACGATCACCGGCGAGGGCGGGCTCGCCCTCGTCCTCGCCGCGACTGTCCCCAAGGCCGAGTACCTCCTCACCGTCGTTCGCCTCGGGACAGGACCCGGCGCGGTGACCATCTTCCCCAAACACCCTCACATAAAGGGTCGACCCACCATCGTTCCTGAAGTGGAGGGTGCACCGCCTGCCCAGGCCGCGCGCGCGGGCGAATGTCTGCCAGCCACGGGCCAGGGCTATGTTGCCCGCAGCGGAAGTCTCGACAGCCATCTGCCTGCAGCCAGAGTCCGCTTGGACCAGAGGCCAGCAGTTCGCTGGTGAAGAAGCATGGGAGTTGGAGCCAGTTGCCGGCTGGGTTCTCTGACCAGACGACAAACTCTGGCGACACCTCCGTCGTGTGGAAGCGCGGACGAGGAGGCCGCGTCACCATGGCACACCTCCCCTCATCACTGGACCGCCAAGGCTGGGATGACCCACTCCACGTGCCGTGGCGCTGTCTCGACAATGGGCCACGGCGGGGGTCACGGCATGTTTACGCGGGTGGTCGCGGCCGCGCTTGGGCGTCGGGGAGCCGGGTCCCTCGCGTGGGGCTTTCCCCTTCTCGGCGGCGGAGAACTTCCTTCGTGGTGCCATGGGTGTCACTGCAAGTGATGGAGCGAGGAGGAAGGAGCAAGCAAGGAAGAGATGGGAAACGGGGGCTCCGCCCCCCTCCCCATTTATAGCAAGGGAAGGCCAACCGCCATCTCCCACGATCGCAGGTAATGATGGTTTTCCTTGCATGTCGTGGGGACCTGACAAGTCGAGCAGTTCCCGAGACAACATGGGGAAGCAGAGACGCCCATGTCCAATCAACCGCCACACGTCAACTGAGGCCACAGGCTTTTGGGGCCCGCGGCACTCCGTACTTGGCCCTCGGCTTCACCGCAAAGCCAAGCCCGAGCGCACCTTGGGCCCGGGGGCTACTATCAGCATCCTGGGAACGGGGGTCCCCAGACTTGCCTGCCTGCAGCCCGCGGCGTGGCTGAGCCTGCAGGCCATACGGCCCATCTTCACCAGCAAAGCATCCAAGACCCTCGCGAGGGTCCAAGCCTCGGTAGGCAGACGGTGCAAGACCTCCTCGGGAGTAGCCTAGCTAGGCAGTCTCACGAGGAGCAAAGATATCAAGGCGGGGCAAACCTTACGAGACCCTCGTGACGTGAGACATGACGCACGACACCAGGCGGGCGCCAGGCAGGCGCCAGCGCGCGCAGCGTCCTTGTTTCCTCTTTGGTGCTAAGGAGGCCAGTGCAGGCGAAGAGTACCGAGGCATCAGGCAAAGGTTGCTATATTGGTGCAACGAGACCAAGACTAGGAAGACGGCAAGACGAAGGTCATCGTGGAGCCCAAGACGGCGTCACCACTAGAGCCTTTGGCAGGCGAAGACCACTTTTGTTAGGATAACTTGTACTAGTTGTCCCCCTTTGAATTAGCCCGCCATTGTTGGCTCCCTTCCCGCTCGATATTTGGGAAGAGGACCAGGGCCAGTATAAATAGGACTAGCCACCACCTTAGAGGGGGGACAGATCATTCAGACCACCCACACACACACAAGCTCACCGAGCTCAAGAACACCTCAACCTTAGGAGGTTGTTCTTCCTTTGTACTGCTCATCATCAGCCCTAGAGGCAATCCACCACCACACTAGAGTAGGGTATTACACCACAATGGTGGCCCGAACCAGTATAAATCTTGTGTCTTTCTGTGTTGCGAGTTCGTCGAGTTCGTCTGCGAGATCTTAGCGAGCTAGGGCATAGATTGGTGGGGAGGAAAGACTTCACGCGCACCCCAGTGTTCGAACCTTATGGGTTTGTCGGAACCCCACGTCCGACAATGCCCTGTCAAGATCGCCTGTTTTGGCCTTGTTATCCTTCTCGAGGAATTCGCACCGGATAGTGGCTTCCTTCAGCTCGTGCGCCATAGTGGCCATTCTCTCCTTAGACTGGCGCTAAGCAGCCTGTCCGGCTTCTGACTCATCAGCTGCCTTCTTGGCAGCCACATTACTCATCCGGGCTTGCTCCTTGGCCCGGGCAAGTTCAGCCCGAAGGGTCTCAACCGCGGTAGCACCATCTGCAGATAGGCACGTCTCAGAACACAATTCTAGCTTCGGGCTTATGTTACTATACATACTCTAACACGTACCTTGCGCCTCATCGAGTCGCCTGTTAATAAGCGTGATGTCGTTATCCGCTGCATCAAGCCTATGCTCCAGACCTGCAACCTCTGTAGTGTGGGCAGTCGTCATGGAGGTAACAACATGTGTTTCCAGTCATTATATTATTACCTAAGGACATTTTTTTGATCCCCTGATCGCCTACCTTTGGGCGCCAACCAGAGTCTCAGGGGCTACTATCTATACACAGGTGCATTTTGCGTATAGAGCACAATCGGAAATATAACACTACATACCTCAAAGCCTCTTAGCAGGCCCATGAAGGCTTCATTCAATCCACTTCTCGTGGACAGAATCCTCTCAACCACCATACCCATCAAGGTACGATGCTCCTCTGAGATTGATGAATGTCGTAACATCTCCGTTAGTGTATCCGGCGCATCCAGATTCCCAGAAGCAGATGTGACAGTACGGACTCCCTTTAAAAGGGTATGTCTACTCGACCCTAGAGTCGTCTCCGGCTGTAAACCGGATAGTCCAGAGCCTTTATTGTTAACCCTTGTAGGGACCGCACACTTCAGACCCTGGGTAGCCAAAGTTTCACCTTGGGGCGCTGGCTCCATTATCCCCTGATCGGGAGAGACCCTTCGGGACAACACCTCGACGTCGTCCGCCCTGTTGGGCGAGGAAGCTTGTGGAGGCGTTTCGCTTTCCATCATCTCTGGTAGAAGGTCCCCCGAGGAGGCGGATGGTTGAGGAAGGTTGTGTGCCGGACTACAAAACGCATATTCTGGATGTTACCTTTGCAAAGAAAAAAGGAACGGTGTATGTTTAAAATATCTTTGTTCACTTACAATTCGACTGGAGGCTTGTCCTCACGAAGGGATTGTGCGACAACAACACCTTCCAAGCCTGAACCACCCGACAGGGGCGCTTTGCCCCGCTTAGGAGTCCTTACCCCCAACTCTTGGAGGCGGCCCTTTTCTTACCATAGGAGGAAGGGATGTCAGCTTCTCCTTCTCTTTTGTCTTCGGGAGAGGGAGCCCTAGTCTTCTCGGACACAGTGTGTGGTTTGCCTCTGGGATGGAAGCCACCTTTGGCTCCCCCTCTCCCCTCATTCTCCTCTTCCACCGGCGCCTGGTATGGCACCGGGGCCAGCATCCTAGTTAGTACGAGACTAGCTGAGTCTTCGGGAAGAGGAGCCGAACACCTGATTCGCTCCACTTTCTTTATCCAACCCTGGAAGAAGATGGTTTTCTCAGCATCTTATTATGAGGTGCGTATCTAAGCTGTATTCGAGAGTCAAGTGCTTACCAAGGTATCCGGATGGTTGCAGTCAAGGCCAACGTCCTATGTAGTATCCGGCCACTGTTTTTGTTTCCCGAAAAATAACTTCCACATTCCTCTGTGCGTCGCACCGAAGAAGTGTTGAAGGGCTCGTGGTCCTTCTGGATTAAACTCCCACATACGGAGGGGCCGTTTTTGGCACGGGAGGACCCGGCGGACTAGCATTACTTGAATCACGTCGATGAGTTCAGTGTTCTTCTCAAGGAGACTCCGGATGCGGCTCTGTAGAGTCTGCACTTAATCAGTTGATCCCCAGTCCAACCCCTTATTGACCCATGATACAAGCTGAATTGGGGGCCAGATCAGAACGCAGGTATAGCTGCCCACTTGGTGCCACGGGGTTCGGTAATGTAAAACCACTCCCGCTGCCATAAGTTGGAAGATTCTATGAAGGATCCTTTTAGCCAGGGAGCGTCGATAAGTGTGCCCACTATAGCACCACCGCACTTTGCTCGTCCCCCGTCGACTACTTTCGGCTTCACACTAAAGGTCTTAAGCCACAAGCCAAAGTGTGGGGGAATATGGAGGAAAGCCTCGCACGTGATAATGAACGCCGAGATATGAAGGAAGGAGTCCAGAGTTAGGTCGTGAAAATCTAGCCCATCATAGAACATATGCCCTCGAACAAAGGGGTGGAGGGCAAACCCTAGCCCTCGGAGGAAGTGGGAGATGGATACGACCCTCTCGCTGGATCTAGGAGTAGGAATAACCTACCCTTGAGCAGGAAGCCTATGCAGGATTTCCGTGGTCAGGTATCTGGCCGCCCGGAGCTTCGCGATGTCCTCCTCTGTGACGGGGGAAGGCACCCACTAACCTTTAGGACTGGGCCGACCATGACTGGGAAGCTTGAAACAATTGAAACATTGGGCGCTGGAGCTCGAGGTTGGAAAGGATGAGGAAAGGGTTGGCATAAAGAACCTAGACGGGCCTTAGTCCCTTTATAAAGGTTATAAATATCGAACGCCTCCTCCTTGACCTTGAAACCCGCCTATTCTTAAGGAATCATGCCAACCGAACAGTTGGAATACCCATGCACGTGTTGATGAGGATCCCGCAATGAGGGGACATGATCTCTGCTTCGACAAGACGTGCCAATAAAACCGCGTCTCGGAACGTGGAACGACAAGCGAAAAACAAAACGATTTGATATAATAACCAGGTGGTGACGTGATATCACGTCGCAGAAAAATTGTCAGCAGATTGGACTCGCAAAATATTATTTCCTCTGTGGTGGTGTGTGGTATTTGTTTTGCAGAGCCGGACACATTCGTTGCGTCTGAAGACCATGTTGGAGTGTTCGGAGAAGGAACCTGCCTTGCAATGCCGAAGACAATTTACGCGCCAGACACCTCGTCATTAAAGCCTGGTTCAGGGGCTACTGAGGGAGTCCTGGATTAGGGGGTCCTCGGGCGTCCGGACTATGGTACGTGGTCCGGACTGATGGACTGTGAAGATGCAAGACCGAAGCCTCTCACCCGTGTCTGGATGGGGACTCACCTTGGTGTGGAAGGCAAGCTTGGCGTCCCAATATGAGGATTCCTTTCTTTGTAACCGTCTTTGTATAACCCTAGTCCCCTCCGGTGTCTATATAAACTGGAGGGCTTAGTCCATAGGCACAATCATAATCATAGTCATACATGCTAGACTTCTAGTGTTTTAGCCATTACAATCTCGTGGTAGATCAACTCTTGTAACCCCCATACTCATCAATATTAATCTAGCAGGACGTAGGGTTTTACCTCCATCGAGCGGGCCCAAACCTGGGTAAACATTGTGTTCCCTGTCTCCTATTACCATCGACCTCAGACGCACAGTTCGGGACCCCCTACCCGAGATCCGTAGGTTTTGACACTGACAGCTGCCAAGCAGCGTATTAAGGACATGAAACTGATGAAAGACATCATCGCCGCTCGCCGCGAAAACTAGTCTCTGCGACCTGCAGCACATAAAGAAAGTGGAGATCAGCGAGCCAGATCGTTGTATGTGTCTTCCTTCTTCTTTTGCCCTTGTGTATTTCGGGCGTAGCCGCATGTGGCTTTTTTAATTATCTTCATAATTATGTAAAACAATTATTATCCACTCTCGTCGTCCTTATATATATTCATCTGTCTTGCTATAAGTCGCAGTAGATGCTATATAGGTCCGTTGGATCTTACATCAAGATCCGTGCAAAAATTTCTTTTCAGATTTTCTTTTCTCTCTCTTAGATCTTAGCGAGGGAGACATAGCCACGCCATTAAACAGACCTTGGGAGAGAGGTGGATGGCAGATGGAGGTCAAAGGGTCTCCTCCCAATAAGCACATGCAGGGGTCTCATCGCACGCCTCCCGTACTCAAATAGCTACCCTGCACGGCGCCTCCTAGCTAACAAAAAAGGGGACGCATGGCTGCACGTAAATGGTAAATAGAATGCCCACGGTTTCAGTAATACTTGTGTTTCCGATTGTAACATGACAGCACTTGTTCCAAAATGACTTTGTTGATTGTTAATGTGTGCGCCTTCGCAAATCGGACAGCAAAATTACCACAACATGTTGGTGCCATGTCATGACACCAAGCCAAGTTTCATGATTTTCATGCGTGTTTTGGATTTACAGGAATTAAAAAACCAAGTTTCTCAATGTTTCCTGCCGAGCCACGACGCCCAGATGTTTGAATTTCATTCCCATTTCTTGCATGGGACCTAGAAATTCACTCGAGGACACACATGTGATTTTTTCAACCAACTTTGGTGAACGGGAGCATGTTCTTGTAGTTCAAATTTGAATTAGGCACATTAAATGACCAGAAACTCAATTAATGTATAAAAAGGCCAAATGAACCGAGAATAATTCCAAAATTTAACAGGCCACTCATGTAGTTCTAGGTTGCCTCTATAAAGAAACTCAAGGGGGGCAGCATATATCGTTCTGCACTCAAAGGTGACACGTTCCCTCTCAGAACCACAAGCCTTCTTGAGAGAAGCTCCGGTTTGCAAGAAGCTTATACCAAAACTTGTTCCTATTCGGCCATTTTTTTACCACAGCATGGTAGTACCATGACATGACACCATGCCAAGTTTCATGATTTTCAGGCGTGTTTTGGATTTACAAGAATTTTAAAACCAAGTTTCTCAATGTTCTTGGTCGAGCCACGATGCCCAGAAAAAAAGTTTGAATTTCATTCCCATTTCTTGCATGGGACCTAGAAATTCACCTGAGGATACACATGTGATTTTTCAACCAACTTTGGTGCACGGGAGCATGTGCTTGTAGTTCAAATTTGAATTATGCACATTAAATGACTAGAAACTCAACTAATGTATAAAAAAGCCAAACGATCCAGAATAATTTCAAAATTTAACAGGGCAGTCATGTAGTTCTATGTTGCCTCTGTAAAGAAACTCAAGGGGGGGCAGCGTATATCGTTCCGCACTCAAAGGTGACACGTTCCCTCTCAGAACCACGAGCCTTCTTGAGAGAAGCTCTGGTTTGCAAGAAGCTTATACCAAAACTTGTTCCTATTCCGCCAATTTTTTTACCACAGCATGGTAGTACCATGACATGACACCATGCCAAGTTTCATGATTTTCAGGCGTGTTTTGGATTTACAAGAATTTTAAAACCATGTTTCTCAATGTTCTCAGCCGTGCCACGATGCCCAGATGTCTGAATTTCATTCCCATTTCTTGCATGGGACCTAGAAATTCACCCGAGGACACGCATGTGATTTTTCAACCAACTTTGGTGCATGGGAGCATGTGCTTGTAGTTCAAATTTGAATTATGCACGTTAAATGACCAGAAACTCAATTAATGTATAAAAAGGGCAAACGAACCCGGAATAATTCCAAAATTTAACAGGGCACTCATGTAGTTCTATGTTGCCTCTGTAAAGAAACTCAAGGGGGGCAGCGTATATCATTTCCCACTCAAAGGTGACACGTTCCCTCTCAGAACCACGAGCCTTCTTCAGAGAAGCTCCGGTTTGCAAGAAGCTTATACCAAAACTTGTTCCAAATCGGCCCAATTTTTTACCACATCATGTTAGTGCCATGACATGACACCATGCCAAGTTTCATGATTTCCAAGTTAGTTTTGGATTTACATGAATTTTAAAACCAAGTTTCTTGATGTTCTCGGCCGAGTCACGACGCCAAGATGTTTGAATTTGATTCCCATTTCTTGCATGGGACCTAGAAATTCACCCAAGGACACACATGTGATTTTTCAACCAACTTTGGTGCACCGGAGCATGTGCTTGTAGTTCAAATTTGGATTATGCACATTAAATGTCCAAAAACTCAATTAATGTATAAAAAGGCCAAACGAACCTAGAATAATTCCAAAATTTAATAGGGCACTCATATAGTTCTATGTTGCCTCTGTAAACAAAATTAGGGGGGAGGTAGCGTATATCGTTTCGCACACAAAGGTGACACGTTCCCTCTCAGAACCACGAGGCTTGTTGAGAGAATCTCCGGTTTTGCAAGAAGCTTATACCAAAACTTGTCCCAATTTAGCCAAAAAATATACATATGAAAACAGCATTTAGATTATCCCAAACATCTCGCTACCTAGACCAATGTACTCTGATTTGAATTCAACATAAAATGGATACAAATGTTTGAATTGGAGATTGTATGGTACATGTAGTTCATAGTGAAATATGATTACTACTATATGCATGTTTTTTGTTATCAAGATAATATTTAAATTATTGTATAACTTGACAACAATCATATTCAAAGAAGGAAAATTGATTCAAATTTAGTTCATATGGTAGACGACAATATATATGTTCATCGGGTGGAGTAAAATGTTCATATATGATGGAGGATCAAAATGTAGGACTACATCCATTATAAACCACAAGGTCACCTAACGATATATTCGAATTCAACATAATGTGGATTCAAAAATTGAAATTCGAGATACTGGCATTTGTAATCATATAAAAAGGGACATGACTCTTTCTTCTGGTGGGAATTGATTTGTTTTTTGTTGTAGTTGAGGGAAGTGCGAATCGATTTGGTACTGTACAGGGTAATCTTGTTCTCCCAATTTTTTTTACATTTTTCTTGTAGTTTTTTCAATGAAATCTATAGCAATATAGTAAAAGGGGACATGACTCTCGGGTGTCTTGTATGAATTGTTTTTTTGTACATGTTAAGTTTGTTCTGCCGAACAAGGAATCCGCGCCTTGTTATCCCAAAATTTTTAAGCTCGAATATCTTTTGTCTCATCTGCTTTGAAACCCCCGCCACTTCAACCCGCTCCGCGCCTTGTTATCCCGAAATTTCGACCCGCGCGAAAACTCCCTCCTCATCCAAAATTGGTCCCGCAGCCCAGACACATGAAATCCCCCTTCTACCCCTCAGCCGGAAATGCCGGCTCAACGTCGCGGTGTCAAAACCGGTGGGGGTATGCTGGTAACTTACCCTACATTTCAGACAAGTGCGTACCTAAGCCATGGCTCCCCCTACCTTCCCCTTCATCCCCCCCATTCGTACACCGAGGCCGCCAAAACCCGTGAAACCCCACGCTCCTCTGTCGGCCTCCCGACCGCCGCCCAGTCGGAGACTCTTCTCCGACGATGTCGTCCACCGCAACATCTAGCCGTCCCTCATCGACCGCACCGGATGAGGATCCGTCGTCAATCTCGTCGTCCCGTCGGATCAGCCGCCCTGTCCTCCACCTCCAAGGAGCTGCCCCGACATTCGCCTCGTCTATTGCGCCACCTCCATCCCCACATCACCGTCTTGAACTGCCCCACCGGAACCGCATCACCCTCACCAATTCATCGGATGAAGCCGAGGCCCACTCGGTGCCACCAAGGAGGTTCTGCACTCACCGCTGCATTTTATTTTTTATTCGATCTCACGCGGCTGCCGGTGCTTGATACCGAGTAGCCATGGCGGGTCTCCATCGATGGCGCCATCGCCGGCTACTTCATCCACGATGTCTCTCCCCCATTTCGTTGATTACTCGACGGCGACTTCCACACCGGCACTAGCTGCAGCTGCTCCGGTTCTCGCTCGCGCTGCTGCTGCTCCAGCTCTCGCTCGCGCTGCGGCTCTTTTCTTGCCGTCGGTCGCGCTGCTGCACTGCTCTTGCTTTTGTTCGTGCTGCTGCTCTTCTCTGCTATTGCTGTCAGTCACCGCTGCTGCTCCGCTCTTGCTCTCGTTCGTGCTGCTGCTCTACTCTTGCTCTCGCTTGCTCGCGCTGCTGCTGCTGCACAACCTCTGGCAGCTACAGGAGTTGCTGCTTTAGCACTCGCTCGTGGTGCTGCTGCATGACTTGCTCTCTACTAGTGCGTTCCCTGCTAGAGCGTTTGCTGATTTAGATCACTGCTTCTCTGCTACTAGTGCTTGAACGCCCTAAACATCTATTGCAATGCTCTGCTACTAGTTCAATTAGTTTCGACAGTAAAATTCAGTTTCGACTATAAAGTTCAGTTTCTTCAGTTAAGTTCAGAGTGAACAGAATTTACAGCATCTGTCGGAGCGACCGTGGCGCAGCTGATGCGTTTTACATCTAGCACTTTTTGGTAATGTATTTTACATCATTTATTGCAGATGATATTAGAGTCCCACTTCAGATTAATGTTGTCTGTCTTGTCCTGCTTTAGCCTTGCCGCCGTACACCTCATCGGAGCTGCTCCAACGACGGAACCGTCCATCACAGCGGAGCAGTACCCTCGGCGCCGTTTCCAAAGGCCTCAGATCTTCTTCCCCGCCTCCGACAGTCACACCAGCATCACCATCCTCCACGTCCAACCCAATGATGCTGAGGTCGACAAGGCTATGCCAAAGAGGTTGTACACTTGTTGCATCACTTTATTACTCTGCATTCATGTTGATCCCTCAGGGATCCTTTGCTATGGAACTACTATTTGTGCATTTGGTTAGAAGGAGTGGAGCAAAGCAAAACTGGAGGATTTTTTTCCTTTGGTGTCTCTTTCAAAGAAAAAACGTAGAAATTTTAATATCCACTTGGACGTCCTTTTCAAATTAATATGCATGAAGAACAGGACTAATTGCATTACTGGCATAATAAGATTCTTATTTTTTTCATTTTCACGTGGTTTGACTTTAATTTTACCATGTTTCTCCATTCATGTGTTCTTCCAATTCATGTGAACCAAACACACAGGTTGACAGAAATCCTATATTTCCAAATACTTTGTTTTGCTCGTGCATTCACTACTGCAGGATGCTGCTAACGCGACACTACGATCAGAGACTCTTCGATGAAACTGTGTGCGATGCTATAATTGCAAACGATGGTGTAAAAACCGTCAGAAAGGTGCAAAACATTTACGATGGAGGATGCATCAAACACGGTTCAGATTTAAGTTGCGTGTGTGATGCAGGGCATATGATTCAGTCCACTTAACTGTTTGCGATGAGGAGGAACAAAAGAAATGGGCAGCTAGATGAAGGTGTGTGCGATATACAACATACAGTTCACTCGGACGAACTGTTTGTGATTAGGCGTAACAAAAGAAACGGTCAGCCAGATTCAAGGTGTGTGCGATATACGGCATGCGGTTCACACTGATGAACTGTTTGTGTTGAGACAAGAGAACAGAAACGGTTCAAACTGAAATCATGTTTTGCATAAGCTGATTATAAGATAATTTTGAAGGGTTCTGTGTAATAAACAATTTAAAGCAGCACATGCATGTCGGAGGGACGAATACAATACATAACACTGTACTCTGAAAGTCAATGTCGTCGTACTCACTTATTTCCTCTTACAGCAAATACATAGTGACGAATTAATGCAGGCGATCTTTACTTTAATCCATATGTTGTGTTATTAACTACATGAACATGAGAAACCAAGACTCAGATATTTTGTTTGTCCCATTGCAAACCTAGTTAGGTCTCTTCTTTGCAATAATCAAAAGAGAATACATGCATCCAAAGAAAGCACATACATACCTCCAGTTAAGACCATCTAAACCATTTGGGCACAAATATGCATAGCCATTGATCAGCTATACATGCCTGATGCAGCCGCATGGCTTTGTTTCTCGTGTTCTCCTCCACCTGACCGTCGTCGCCACTCCCCACCATTGCATGTGCCAAGTTCGTCCTCGTCACACACCCTTGCAGTATGTTCGCTGACATAGGAATAGTGATCTTCACGCCGTCCCTTACCCGCACGTCGGGCCCCTACTAAACCCATCTCCGCGTGCGCCCTTGCCACCAAGTGCCTTTCAGCGACACAGAGAGTGACTACGCCATCGCAGGTGATTAATCAAGATTAAACTATAAATTATGTCGATGTTCATTGATCAAACCTTACCATCAGTCCTGCAATTGCAATCCACGTACAGTACAGATCCTACACCGCACACAATTTCCCACACAACCACAAAATGGAGTCCAAAAATATGGTCAAACTAGACCAACGATTCTCACCCAGATGCGCACAGGCTTGATTCAGACCGCATCAGCTCATGCATCAACGAGGCACTGCTCCATCTCCTATAGACATCACATTACGAGATGCTAAGAGTTAGTGAGAGTTTGGGGTATCACTTCACTCATGTGCTCCACCTACTTGCTCCTTAGAAAAAACATTGTACACACAGATTGGAAGAACCAAATCAATTTTGGTACTGATTTGTCCACGTTCAAAGGACTATTGTCACCAGATCATAACTTTTTTGCTTCACACATAAGGCTGCACTACAGAATCTGCAAAGTAACTGAATCAGTTGGGCATTTATTTATGCTAATTAACTCGCGAGATGGATGGATGCAGCTACTCACGTACCTGATCCTGGTGGCCGGCAGCTTCTGCAGGGCTGCTCTACCTGACGTACAACGGTGACAAATAGATGAAATGAATTTAATTTGTGTTTTGAGGTGCCATGTGACATGAACGGCGGAGGGGTCATGGCCGTATTTGTCGTCGATGACGAAGCGGGGGTTGGGGCCAACGGATCCCAAGAAGTCGCCGAAGAAGGCCACCGCTAGGTCTTGCCCTATCATGGACCGCGCCGCCTGGGAAGCCGGGAACACCAGGTCCTCTTACACGCACACCTCGCTAGGTCCCCTTCACCACGTCCACACTCCACAGGTGATGTTCTAAATCGAGTACCGAGGAAGATGGGGATGGGAGTGGAAGAAGGCTGGCGTGCAGATTCATCACCTCCTAGTCGACCTTGACCACTCGTGACGGCAGTGGAGGAGAACCCTGAGGTTTGGTTAGGCCTCACCAGCGGAGGCAGGTCGAGGGGAGGGGCGGCAGCGAGTGGGCGAAGACGGTGGGCGGCGGAGGTGGGAACCCTAGAAAAAATATGGTCGAGCGACAGGAGGACGAGATCGAGGGATGGAGAGAGGGAGCCTCGTTCACCCGATATTTTTTCGTGCGGGGTGGTCTCGTTTCCCTGGTTCGTCTGATCTTTTTTCGTGCAAGGGGGCGTCGCTACATGGTCGTGGTTCGTTTTTCCCATGAGTGGGCCTCATTGCGTGGTTGTATACGGGATTGTCCGTTTTCTCTTCGTGATGGCACCAACGCCGGCAGTCTCAGAGGTCAGCGTAGGAGCACAAATATGTTATTTGTTTATTTCCTTAAAATCAGTTCATTGTTCCCGGAAAATCTATTATTTGTTTCCTAAAAAAATTCACTAATAAGAGAAATCGATTGATTTGAATAAGTTAGGAAAGTTAGATTAAAATCTATTATTTGTTTTCTGAAAATCTGTTATTTGTTTTCTAAAACAAATTGCACCAATAAAAGGGGTCGATTGATTTGCATAACTTAAGAAAGTTAGATCCGTGATTTGTTATACGTTAGGAAAGTTTTGGTTGTAATAAATAATGGAGAGAAATATAAACCGATGAACCAGGGTGAGAGGGGGTGGTGAAAACGGTTGAAAATGATGGGACAAAAATAAACCATACTATTTAACCAACTTAAACATTAGGATTTAGGAGTAGAGATAATAACCGTGTTGGAGTACTCCAAGAGTTACGCCTTTTCGCTTTATAGTTTTTCTTTGAATTCTTTATTCATCTTATTATAGTGACCAAATATTTGCTCCCGCTCTGTTTTGGCCTCCCTAACACACAAAAAATATGCACAATGAGTCAATCACGTTGGATTCTGCATGAAAAATATACACAAACGTTTGCTCTCACTCTCAAAAAGAAAAAAAAATCACATTGGATTCTACATGATCCTATAGTCTTTAAGAAGGAAAAGAAAAGGTGATTTTTTTTCAATTGCGGAAAGCGGGTACCAAATGCTAGTTGGCCGAATATTTTTGGTTTAAAACAGTGATAAACTCCTAAATTTGTATTTTTGTTACTATGAAAAAGAGGACAGACTTCTTTTTAGAACAGCAAACACATTGCAAAATACGATGTCCTCCACTTTTTTAGTTGCTCTGTGTGGACGATGTGGACGTGAAGCGGCATCACATCGTGCAAACCCACTTTAGTTTAGAGTGCAAAAAGTACACTCAGACGGTCAGGCGACGCTGAGAAATATCACAATTGTCTTTCCCTATTTCCCACAAATTTGGCTCCCCTCACTTCCTGTTCGGTTTGCCGTGCATGCTTGCCTCATTTGCATACTCAGCCACAGTTTCCTCGTGCTGCCGGTCAAGAGGGTTTGGGGGTGGACCTAACATTTCGTCCGGCCGATCTCCACATCAGAGTCGTCAGAACTAGGGATGAAAACGGAGCGGAAACGGACGGAACTGAGTGCTATCATATTTGTTTTCATATTTTTTTGCAGAAGCGGAAATGAATACGGAAACCCCGGAAATGAATACGAAAACAGATACTACCGGAAACAGACACGGAGCGAATACAAAGCGGATATGGAAACAGAAATAGACATTGATCGGAACTTAAAACCCCCTTGAATCATAGAGAAATACACACAAAAATAAACAAATTTAATGAGTTGCTAACATGGCTACAAAATAGTATCATTATGTTAGCAACTTAGTGTAGTATTGTAGTAGTACCGGACAATTGCGTATAGGGTCAAGCTGAGTACATGTGTGGTAGTAGAAGTTGGGCCTTAGACCCATTCTACTAATTGTGCCATTGTGTTCTCTTTGGTGGTTGGGCTACAAAGCAGCTATAGTCTATAGTAAAAACAGAAATTTCATATTCACGGAAACGGAAAGTTCCATTTCCATGCATGTTCCACCGGAAAACACCGTTCCGTTTTTGTTTCCGTTTCCGCATAAAAAATTCCATTTCCGCTTCCGTTTTGCAAATTTCCGTTTTCGTTTTCATATTTCCTCTCCGTTTCCATTTTTCCTCCGGAAAAACGGAAAGTTTCCGCTCCATTTTCATCCCTAGTCAGAACATCTACACCAGGCGCCCCAAACCCGCCTGAAACATCCGGATGGACGGCACGGTCACCGACTGGTCACAAAAATGCGACTCGGACGGGCTTCTTTAACGGGCTTCTTTAACGGGCCTCAAATGTCCGGACTGATTGGTACCCTTCATGTCCAACTCAAATATGAGAAGGATATGGGAGCGCTCGGGCACGTCCGTCATGTCGGGCCCGACAGCCCTACCCTACCACAATTTGCACCAAAATCATCAAAACCTTCCTCCTCCTCCCTTCTACCTCCTACCTTTCCCACATCCGAGCCCTCGTCGTCCGCCACCCTTGCTCCCCATCATCATCGTCGGTCCCGATCCGCTGCCCTGCTAGATGTCGTCCAGCCCATCCCTGACCTCCACAACAGAGGTTGCGTCCGCCTCGTTCATTGGTGTCCCATCCTCGGCTTCGTCGTGCAAGCCAAGGAACATCGCTCGGAGGAATCGATGACGCCGACAGCGAGAGAGGGAAGCAGCAGCGTTGCGGGGAGCGGATGCGGACATGGACGAGCAGCTGTCCCGCACGCCGCGCCCGAAACTTGTGGTCGATCTCAAGGCCGGCAAGAAGAGGAATGATGACTCAATCTCCCACCAATCAATTGGGTTGCACGATGAAGAGGAGGATATTATCATCGAGAATGGGAGAGCCACCGTGCCAAAGAATAACCGGCAAGTCATGGGAAACAAGTGGGAGAAGGCAAAGGCCACCTTCACATGGACGGGCATTTTTTCAGCGAGGGAGAACAAGAAAGAAGAGAGGTATAAGCTCATGTTGGATGCGCAAAAGGAGAGGATGAATTGGGACCGAAAGAGGGCGGAGAAGAAGTTGAAAATTGAGAGGGAGAAGATCGAATTGGAGAAGCAAGAGGCGACGATTAAATGGGAGCTCGAGAAGACCAAGACATTTGGAGAGATTGAGCTTGAGAAGGAGAGGTTGCAACTCACACGAGATGCGGAGGATGCAAAGACCATGTTGACGGACAAAACCTGCTTGGATGACCATGCAAAGAAGTGGGTTGCGAAGTAGAAGAAGGAGATCAACGACCGTAGGAAGTACAAGGCGGCGAGGGCGACTGATGACAGCAGTAGAGCATGCGGCCCGGATGCAGGGGAGCAGGACGCAAGGATGACCTCGAAGCAGGCGGTATAGATGGCATCTGGCGAGTGATCCGGCCAGCAAGCAAGGCATCCGGCACGCTCATAAATTGATTTCATTTTGGCATGTCTGGATTGTTAAACTATGCTTTGTTTTAAACTATTGAATTCAGACAATCTGTATTGTATGATCGATGTGCATGAATTACATGGATTTAAGACTTCACATTTGAGGCATGTGGATGTGCGGCAACCCATATGAGGAGCTGCCCGACCCTGTCTACGGACGCGCCCGCGAGCGTATAGGGGACCGGATCCGCCAATCCGCCCCACCTTTGATGGCTTTGGGCTGTGGTCTGTGGAGGTGCGAAGGATCTTGCCCTCCTCCCAGGAGGGACCCTGTTCTTGTTTCTGTTAATTTCAATATCTTGGTTGGGGCTGTGTGGCGGTTGGTGATGTCCCTTGGTAGAAATAATGTCTCCCACGTGCTATCTCCATCCTGATGATGCGAATAGCATCGTCGAAGGATGTGTCGAGGCGTGTCTCCATCGGATCTTGTGAGATTCGGTCGGTGCTGGTCTTTGATGGATCTATCTGGATCCAGTTTTTGTTCGTCTTTGTTCATGTGGTTACAGGTTTGATCTTTCCGATCTACAACTCTCTTCATCGAAGATGGTTGCTCCTCTGGTACGTTGGTCCTTTGAGGCCTTAGCACGATAACTTCCCGACCATCTGCTACAAGAAGGTTTGCCCGACTCCAGGGCGATGACGGCGGCGCGCCTTCGACTTGCTCTAGTGGTTGTAGTCATCGCTAAGTGGTCCATGAATCTGGTTGTAATTTTTATTACCTCTAGTGTTATCTGTAGTGCCGTGATTGATGTGTAGATTGAAAATTTCTATAAAAAAATGCCTGTTTGTATATAGTTCATTTAATAATCCGCCCCCAAATTTGGTTCCCCTCACTTTCTGTCCGATTTGTCGTGCATGCTTGCCTAATTCCATCCCACTCTTCCACAGTTCCCTGATGCTGCCGGTCAAGAGGGTGTGGGGGTGTGGACCTAACATTTCGTCCGGCCGATCTCCACGTCAAAGTCGTCGCTTCCGTTCCGTTCTTCTTCCACTCCACTCCACATCACTGATCGAGATCGTACTCAATGCTCTAGTACTAGTAAACTCCACGAGCACGCTGCCACACGCAAGAATCGAAGCTCTTCTCTCCTCGATGCCAATGCCAGGGTCTTCCTCCGTGACACTCGCCCACCTCCTGGTGTCCGCCTTGTGCTGCGCCATCCTCCTCTGCGCCGACGCGTCGGTGCACGACTATACCGGCGAGCGGTTCGCCGGCCTCGGCAACGCCTTCGTCCTCAATGGCGGCAGCGAGGGTGTCTACGCCTCCCCCGCCGCGGACTCTTTCATCCGGTATGTATGAACTTCTGATTTCTGAGCCCCGGCGGCCACAAATTGTTGCTTGTCTCGGTTGATTTCGTCATCGACATTGTTTTTGTCTGTTTTCTTGTTTGGGGAGTGACGCGCGTGGCGTTTGTCGGTGCAGATTCGAGAAGGTCGCGTTTAAGAGGACGCCGGAGTCCGCTGCCGCGGCCGGGAAGGACGGCAACCTCACGGCCACAATCACGGCGGTCATCTTCGAGGCCGCGGACCGCGGCGCGGTCGGGGGCTCTGACGTCGTCGCCGCCGGCGCTCGCGCGCTCTGCTGCACGCCGGACATGGCGAAGCGGGGCGCGTGCACCGAGGGGTCGCTAGTTTACCGCGCGCCCAACAGCACTGCCGCCGCGGGCTGGCCCAGGGTGCTCGCCGCCTCCTTTTTGCCGGGTGCCCTCGAGGCCATCTTCCCTGACCAGACCGTCGCCGTTGCGCGGACCGGCATGTACAGCCTGCGCTTCGTGCACTGCGACGCGTCCCTCGACGTGGCCGCGGAGGGCAAGACCATATGGAAGAACAGCCGCGGCTACGGCTACCTTCCCGGCCGGATGGCCCCGCTCCTGGCCTTCTACGGAGTCATGTCGCTGGCGTTCGTCGCCCTCGCCGCGTTCTGGTTCCTGCGGTACGCCCGGTTCTGGCGGGAGGTGGTGCCGCTCCAGAATTTCGTGACGGTAGTCATCGCGCTCGGGATGGTGGAGGTGACCACGTGGTACTTGGACCTCGCCGAGTTCAGCGAGTCCGGAGTCCGGCCGGCGGGGACGACCTTCTGGGCGGCCACGTCCGGGGCAGTGCGCCGCACGGTGTCGCGCGTGCTGGTGCTCCTCGTCGCCAAGGGGTACGGCGTGGTGCGGCCCACTCTGGGAGGAGGCGCCAGCGCCGGCGCCAGGGTGGCCGGGCTCGGCGCGGTGTTCTTGGCGGCGTCCGAGGCCCTCGAGGTCAGCGAGCACGTCGGGGCCGTGAGCGACCACGACCACTCGCCGACGAGGAGGCTCTTCCTGGTGCTCACCGTGGCTGCCCTCGACGCGGTGTTCATCTGCTGGATATTCAGCGCGCTGTCGCGGACCATCAGCAAGCTCAAGGCGAGACGGATGACGGCGAAGGTGGAGACGTACCGGAGGCTGGCAACCTCGCTGACGATCGCCGTGGCGGTGTCCCTGGGCTGGATCGCGTTCGAGGTCCACTTCAAGTCGACGGACGGGTACCAGAGCGAGCGGTGGCGCGTGGCGTGGGTGATCCCGGCGGTGTGGCAGCTCATCTCCTTCGCGCTCCTCTGCGCCGTCTGCCTCGTGTGGGCGCCATCCCACGATTCAGCGAGGTAAACGCTCCCATTCCTCCCCCATGGCCTGCTCATGGCTCCAACTCATTAGCTGACCGAGATTCGAGATACACGGAGAAACTAGCTACTTACGATCTTTTATTTATGTGTGTTTTGGGCAGGCTCGCGTGCTCGGACGAGGCCGGCGACGACGACGACGGCGACGACGTGGAGGACGGCGCGCGGCCGCTGATGCTCAGGACTGGGCCGCTCTCGTACGTGGAGAACTGGGCGTGCTACGTGACGCAGGACGCCAAGATCATCCTCAGGACAGACTCCGGCGTGTATGCCAAGGTCGGCGAAGAGGACAAGCGAGTCTAATTAAGCTCCTCGGTCGCGATCTCGTGTGCCGTATGACTCACGTCACTAAGAACGTACATGCAGAGCACAGGGGATAGTGTATATAACACGCTAATGTAGAGACTTATACCCTGCCGTTGGTTTTTGTTAGGTCATGTACAATAATTGATAAGATAGTTTTATTTTAAATTTTGCATTTAATTTAAAGATGATAAAAAAAGTTTACAATGGGTCATCTTTTAGTGTTATTTTCAATAACTAGCAATTCCTAAAAATATGGTAAGACATATTGTGTTAAAAGATCATCTCTAGTCTTATCTTAAATAAGAGAAAACAAGCCTTTTTTATGAGTTCTCTCTCCCCTACCTCATCATTTATCCTACATGGCACTTCTAAGTTGTATCTTAAAAATGCCACGTGAGATAAATGATGAGGTGGAGAAAAGAGAAATCATAAGAAAAGACATGTCTTCTCTTATTTAAGAGAAGACAAGAGATGATCTCTTAACATAATATGGTTTATCATGTTTTTAGGAATAACTAGTCATTAGAGATAAGGTTAAGAGATGACCCATCGTAAACATGTTTTTTTGTCATCTCTAAATTACATGCAAGACTTAAGATAAGACTATCTTATCAACCATTGTACATGCCCGTACGCTACGAAGTTCAGTTAGCATAGCAAAGACGGAAGTACCTTTCTACACCCAGGAGCAAATGCTCCTAGTATGAATAGTAAAATAGAAAAAATGTTCAAAAAATTCTGAATTTTTTTTGTGACATACTTTCACAAATGTTTGTTTTGCACGCAAAATTTCATTGGGAAATCACATTGGTGGAAGATGTGTCAAAAAAAATCAGAGCTCCAAAATGCTTTTGTAAGTAACATTTTCAGAGCATCAATTTTGTTTTTTTTACCACGCCTTCCACCAATGTGATTTTGCAATGAAATTTTGCAGTCACAACAAACATTTGTGAAAGTATGACACACAAAATTTTCAGAATTTTTTGAATTATTTTTGAATTTATTTAATTTTACTGTTCACACCAGGAGCATTTGCTCCTGGGTGTAGAAACTCCACGTCCTAGCAAAGAACTACTCTCTGTCCCATAGGCAAAGACTTTTTTGACACTAGTGTGGGACGGAGGGTGGCAAAGAAAGCAGTTTAAAAAGCATGGCAAAGAAAGAACATAATGAGCTCACAGTTGTAGTTTTTATAAACTTGTTGCGATTCTATGTGTACTGGTCCAGTGGGAATATTTTTCATGATAATGCGTGTCTCATTTACAATACATCTTAAAAATCATAGTACAAGCCACATTGACGTCGCCCTGACAAAACTGAAAAGACAGCAAACGTCAAGCTTTGCACAAAGAAACACCAATCAATAGGAAAATTACAATCAAAGCCGAAGAATCCCCCGAGCTTGACACCCACACCTCTCACCTGCCGCCAACATCACCATACCAGCCACCAAAGGGGAAATGACGGATCACCTCCTCACCCGAGCTCAACGCGGCTCCATCGTTGATATGCAGCTTTGTGGACCTCCAAGTTGTCTCACCAAAGACGAAGCTATTAACATTGAATGAATCAGATCAGGACAACACCCCGGACATGCCTTCGAACTCCAGATCTGATATCCCAACATGACTAAGTTGTCAGAGGAGGAAACCATGCATGCCAGCCACGAACCACGAACCAAACATACGATCCACACATCTTTCATATGACACTGATGCAAACCACAATCCGCATCCACTTCTGGACAACCTCTCAAACTTCGTGTCTGTGTTGGAGCAAACACCTTCGCAACAACGGAGCTCAAGGACAAGTCCACTACGAGGATGCCGCCGCCACGCCATCTGGACTGAGGACAAGTCTACGTCCATCTGCCTTGTGAGACCGAGGTTTGACATCACGGACACTGGGCGACGGCGCCAAATGCCAATTTTGGATAGACCCGTGGCTAGATGGGGCATCGACCATGAAGATCACGCCCTCCCTCGTCACCCTCGTCCCACACCATCGGAGGAGCCGACGTCTGAAAGATCATGGATGTCGCATAGTGGGGGGTGAATAGGCGCTTTAAAATAATTACGGTTTAGGCTTGAATAAACGCGGAATAAAACTAGCGTTTAATTTGTCAAGCACAAAACCTAAATCAACTAGGTTCATCTATGTGCACCAACAACATATGCTAAGAAAGATAAACAACTAAGTGATAGCAAGATATATAATATGAAATACTATGGCTACCACGATCATGCTGAAACATTGATCCATTCATGAAACACACTCGAATATTAACTACATCCAATACTTAAGCACGATCATATTGCCTCCTAGTTGGTGCTTTTATAAGAGAAGATGGAGACTCAAAATAAAAATTGCATAAAGTAAAAGATAGGCCCTTCACAGTAGGAAGTAGGGATTTGTAGAGGTGCCAGAGCTCAAAGCGAAAATTTTGAGATAAAAACATTTTGGGAGGTGTATCCATCCCACCAACGAAAACGACTAAGAGTTCCCAATACTTTCCATGCATAGATATATCATAGGCGGTTCCCAAACAGAAAATAAAGTTCATTCCTTTTTCCACCATAACTTTCACTTTCCATGGCTAGCTGTATCGACGGATGCCCTCCATACCAACACTTCCCAAGGAATTTATTATTTGATAACATAAAGTAAATTCATTTGTTTTTGCATTTCAGGATTGGGCATCCCTAATACCTTTGCCTTACTCTCATGCAATGACAAGTGAATAAACACTCATCTTGAGAATAACACATCTAGCATGGAAAATATTAGCCACCCCTCACCGCTCCGCAAGCGAAACAAACACACAGAAGAGATGTTTATTTTGAAAATTAGAGATGGCACATGCAAATTTGCTTAGAACGGCAAAATAATACCGCATATAGGTAGATATAGTGGACTCATGCGGCAAAACTAGTTTAAAGGATTTTGGATGCACAAGTAGTGATCATACTTAGTGCAAAATGACGGCTAGCAAAAGATTAGGAAGCGACCAACGAAGAAACGAATAATCTCATAAGCAAGCATTAAGCATAATTAACACTGAATAATGCACCACAAGTAGGATATAATTTCATTGCATGATTATTGACTTTTGTGCATGCATAGGGAATCACAAATCTTAACACCAATATTCTTACTAAAGCATAATTTCTCATCAAGATGACTCACATATCACATCATCATATCTCAAAACTATTACTAAGAATCAAGCTTATTTTGTCCAATGATCTTCGTGACATTTTTTTTCATTTTCCTTATCCTTCTTGGATATTTACCATTTTGGGACTAGTTTTCATGTGTTGCTTTTCATAAGCTCAACAAATATAAGTGAAGATCACGAGCATAACAAATTTTCTTTCTCTCAAAATAATTTAAGTGAAGCAAGAGAGAATTTCTTCAAAATTTTACTAACTCTCAAATAAATCTAAGTGAAGCAAGAGAGCATTTCTTCAAAAATAACAAAGCACACCGTGCTCAAAAAGATATAAGTGAAGCACTAGAGCAAGCCCTAGCTCATAAAAGATTTAAGTGAAGCATAGAGAGCAATTCTAACAAGTCATGACATAATTTTGACTCTCTCAAATAGGTGTGTCCAGCAAGGATTGATGACTTAAAACACAAAATAAAACAAGTAAAGACACATATCATACAAGATGCCCCAAGCAAAACACATATCATGTGACAAATAAAAATATAGTCTCGAGTAAAATACCGATAGTTGTTGGAAGAAAGCGAGGATGCCACTCGGGGGCATCCCCAAGCTTAGTTGGTTTCTCATTCTTGGATAATAGCTTGGGATGCCGGGGCATCCCCAAGCTTAGGCTCTTACATCCTTCCTTCATCCATCGTAAGATAACCCAAAACTTGAAAACTTCAATCACACAAAACTAACAAAGCCTTCGTGAGATCCGTTAGTATAAGAATAATAAATCACTACTATAAGTGCTCTATCAAACCAATTAATATTTTGTTTTTGTATTATATCTACTGTATTCCAACTTTTCTATGGCAAAAAATCATCAAAAAAAAATCATAGAGCCATCAAAATAAGCACACAACACAAAGAAAACAGAATCTGTCAAAACAGAACAGTCTGTAGCAATCTGACTCTTTGGAATACTTCTTTAACTCAAAAAACTCTGAAAAAATAGGATGACCTGAGAAATTTGTATATTGATCTACTGCAAGTGGAATAGGTATTTTTTCGCTCTCTGGTAAAAAATGAAAATTAATTTCGTGAGCGTAATTTTTTTTGTTTTTTTAGCAAGATCAAACAACTATTGCCCAAGAAGATCCTAAAGGCTTTACTTGGCACAAACACTAATTAAAACGTAAAAAATACAATCATAACAGTACCATGATAACCCACAAGTATACGGGATCGCAACAGTTTTTGAGGGTAGAGTATTCAACCCAAATTTATTGATTCGACACAAGGGGAGCCAAAGAATATTCTCAAGTATTAGAAGCTAAGTTGTCAATTCAACCACACATGGAAACTTAGTATCTGCAGCAAAGTATTTAGTAGCAAAGTAATATGATAGTAGTGGTAACGGTAGCAAAAGGTAACAGTAGTAAAAGTAATGTTTTTGGGATTTTGTAGTGAAGATAGCAATAACAGCGGAAAAGTAAATACGCGAAGAACAATATATGGAAAGCTCGTAGGCAATGGATCGGTGATGGAGAATTATGCTGGATGCGGTTCATCATGTAACAGTCATAACCTAGGGTGACATAGAACTAGCTCCAGTTCATCAATGTAATGTAGGCATGTATTCCGAATATAGTCATACGTGCTTATGGAAAAGAACTTGCATGACATCTTTTGTCCTACCCTCCTGTGGCAGCAGGGTCCTTACGAAAACTAAGGGATATTAAGGCCTCCTTTTAATAGAGTAACGGAACAAAGCATTAACACATAGTGAATACATGAACTCCTCAAACTACGGTCATCACCAGTAAGTATCCCGATTATTGTCACTTCGGGGTTAACGGATCATAACACATAATAGGTGACTATAGACTTGCAAGATAGGATCAAGAACTCTCATATATTGATGAAAACATAATAGGTTCAGATCTCAAATCATGGCACTCGGGCCCTAGTGACAAGCATTAAGCATAGCAAAGTCATAGCAACACCAATCTCAGAACATAGTGGATACATGATCAAACTCTAACAAAACTAACTCGATTACATGATGGATCCCATCCAACCCATCACCGTCCAGCAAGCCTAAGATGGAATTACTCACGCACGGCGGTGATCATCATGAAATTGGTGATGGAGGATGGTTGATGATGATGATGGCAACAGATTCCCCTCTCCGAAGCCCCGAACGGACTCCAGACCAGCCCTCCCGAGAGGTTTTAGGGCTTGGCGGCGGCTCCGTACCGTAAAACGCGATGAATTCTTCTCCTTGATTTTTTTTCTCCCTGAAACCAAATATATAGAGTTGGAGTCGAGGTCGGAGGAGCTCCAGGGGGCCCACAAGGTAGGGGGCGCGCCCCCACTCTCGTGGACAGGTGGTGGGCCCCCCGGGCTTCATCTTTTGCAAGGATTTTTTATATTTTCCGGAAAGTTGTTCCGTGAAGTTTCAGGTCATTTCGAGAACTTTTGTTTCTGCACATAAATAACACCATGGTAATTCTGCTGAAAACAGCGTGAGTCCGGGTTAGTTCCATTCAAATCATGCAAGTTAGAGTCCAAAACAAGGGCAAAAGTGTTTGTAAAAGTAGATACGACGGAGACGTATCAACTCCCCCAAGCTTAAATCTTTGCTTGTCCTCAAGCAATTCAGTTGATAAACTGAAAGTGATAAAGAAAAACTTTTACAAACTCTGTTAGCTCTTGTTGTTGTAAATATGTAAAGCCAGCATTCAAGTTTTCAGCAAAGATTATAACTAACCACATTTGCAATAACGCTTAGATCTCAAGTTTACACATATCAATGGCATAATCAACTAGCGAGCAATAATAATAAATCTCGGATGACAACACTTTCTCAAAACAATCATAATATGATATAACAAGATAGTATCTCGCAAGCCCTTTCTGAGACCGCAAAACATAAATGTAGAGCACCTTTAAAGATCAAGGACTGACTAGACATTGTAATTCATGATAAAAGAGATCCAGTCAAGTCATACTCAATGTAAACTAACAGTAATGATTGCAAATGACAGCGGTGCTCTCCAACTGGTGCTTTTTAATAAGAGGATGATGACTCAGCATAAAAGTAAATAGATAGGCCCTTCGCAGAGGGAAGCGGGGATTTGTAGAGGTGCCAGAGCTCGGTTTTGAAATAGAGATGAATAATATTTTGAGCGTTATACTTTCATTGTCAACATAACAATCAAGAGATGACGATATCTTCTACACACATTATAGGCGGTTCCCAAACAGAATGGTAAAGTTTATACTCCCCCTTCCATCAACAAGCATCAATCCATGGCTTGCTCGAAACAACGAGTGCCTCCAACTAACAAGAGTCCCAGGGGGAGTTTTGTTTGCAATTATTTTGATTTAGTTTGCATAAATCATGGGACTGGGCATCCCGGTGACCATCCACTTTCTCGCGAGTGAGGAGCGGAGTCCACTCCTCTTGAGAATAACACGCCTAACATGGAAGATACGGACAACCCTAGTTGATATATGATCTATTCGAGCATACAAAACAGGATATTTATTTGAAGGTTTAGAGTTTGGCACATACAAATTTACTTGGAACGGCAGGTAGATACCGTATATAGGTATGTATGGTGGACTCATATGGACTAACTTTGGGGTTTATGGAGTTGGATGCACAAGCAGTATTCCCGCTTAGTACAGGTGAAGGCTAGCAAAAGACTAGGAAGCGACCAGCTAGAGAGCGACAACAGTCATGAACATGCATTAAAATTAATCAACACCAAATGCAAGCATGAGTAGGATATAGTCCACCATGAACATAAATATCGTGAAGTCTATGTTGATTTTGTTTCAACTACATCGTGAACATGCGCCAAGTCAAGTCACTTAAATCATTCAGAGGAGGATACCACCCTATCATACCACATCACAACCATTTTAATAGCATGTTGGCACGCAAGGTAAACCATTATAACTCATAGCTAATCAAGCATGGCACAAGAAACTATGATCTCTAGTTGTCATTGCAAACATGTTTATTCATAATAGGCTGAATCAGGAACGATGAACTAATCATGTTTACAAAAACAAAAGAGGTCGAGTTCATACCAGCTTTTTTCATCTCAGTCAGTCCATCATATAATCATCATTATTGCCTTTCACTTGCACGACCGAACGATGTGAATAATAATAATAGTGCACATGCATTGGACTAAGCTGGAATCTGCAAGCATTCAATAAACAGGAGAAGACAAGGCAATATTGGCTCTTTTGTCAGATCAACAATAATGCATACAAGAGCCACTTCAACAATTTAATTATGGTCTTCTCCTATCGACCCCCAAAGCAAAGAAAATAAATGAAACTATTTACACGGGAGAGCTCCCAACAAGTAAAAGAAGAACAAGAAATCTTTTTGGGTTTTCTTTTTAATTACTACTAAAAGCATGGAAAGCAAACTAATTAAAGGCCACAACTAATTTTTTTTGGTTTTTCTTAAAGTTTATCAAACACACAAGAAGAAAGCATAAAAGGAAAATAAACTAGCATGGATGATACAATGAAAAAGTATGAGCACCGACATCTAGCAATGAGTGTGTGAACATAAATGTAATGTCGGTGAGAAGTACGTACTCCCCCAAGCTTAGGCTTTTGGCCGAAGTTGGTCTATGGCCACGGTTGGCCTGACTGATATCCATAGTAAAAGTGAAGGAAATATGCCCTAGAGGCAATAATAAAGTTATTATTTATTTCCTTATATCATGATAAATGTTTATTATTCATGCTAGAATTGTATTAACCGGAAACGTAATACTTGTGTGAATACATAGACAAACAAAGTGTCACTAGTATGCCTCTACTTGACTAGCTCGTTAATCGAAGATGGTTATGTTTCCTAACCATAGACATGAGTTGTCATTTGATTAACGGGATCACATCATTAGGAGAATGATGTGATTGACATGACCCATTCCATTAGCTTAGCACCCGATCGTTTAGTATGTTGCTATTGCTTTCTTCATGACTTATACATGTTCCTATGACTATGAGATTATGCAACTCCCGTTTACCAGAGGAACACTTTGTGTGCTACCAAACGTCACAACGTAACTGGGTGATTATAAAGGTGCTCTACAGGTGTCTCCAAAGGTACATGTTGGGTTGGCGTATTTCGAGATTAGGATTTGTCGCTCCGATTGTCGGAGAGGTATCTCTGGGCCCTCTCGGTAATGCACATCACTTAAGCCTTGCAAGCAATGAAACTAATAAGTTAGTTGCAAGATGATGTATTACGGAACGAGTAAAGAGACTTGCCGGTAACGAGATTGAACTAGGTATTGAGATACCGACGATCGAATCTCGGGCAAGTAACATACCGATGACAAAGGGAACAACGTATGTTGTTATGTGGTCTGACCGATAAAGATCTTCGTAGAATATGTAGGAGCCAATATGAGCATCCAGGTTCCGCTATTGGTTATTGACCGGAGACGTGTCTCGGTCATGTCTACATTGGTCTCGAACCCGTAGGGTCCGCACGCTTAACGTTACGATGACAGTTTCATTATGAGTTTATATATTTTGATGTACCGAAGGTTGTTCGGAGTCCCGGATGTGATCACGGACTTGACGAGGAGTCTCGAAATGGCCGAGACATAAAGATCGATATATTGGACAACTATATTTGGACACCGGAAAGGTTCCGGGTGAGATTGGGACAATACCGGATCACCGGGAGGTTATCGGAACCCCCCGTGAGGTATATGGGCCTTATTGGGCCTTAGTGGAAAGGAGGGGAAAGGAGCAAGGGAGCGGGCGCGCCCCCAAGCCCAATCTGAATTGGGAAGGGGGCTGCCCCCCCTTTCCTTCCTCCCTCCTTCCTCTTCCTTCCCTCTCCTACTCCTAATAGGAAAAGGGGGAGTCCTACTCCCGGTGGGAGTTGGACTCCCCCCTTGGGCGCTCCACCCTCCTTGGCTGGCCCCCTCCTCCACTCCTTTATATACGGGGGTAGGGGGCACCCCAGAGACACAACAATTGATCATTGATCTCTTAGCCGTGTGCGGTGCCCCCCTCCACCATGATCCTCGATAATATTGTAGCGGTGCTTAGGCGAAGCCCTGCGACGGTAGAACATCAAGATCATCACCACGCCGTCGTGCTGACGGAACTCATCCCCGACACTTTGCTGGATCGGAGTCCGGGGATCGTCATCGAGCTGAACGTGTGCAAAAACTCGGAGGTGTCGTAGTTTCGGTGCTTGATCGGTCGGGCCGTGAAGACGTACGACTACATCAACCGCGTTGTTATAACGCTTCCGCTTCCGGTCTACGAGGGTACATAGACAACACTCTCCCCTCTCGTTGATGTGCATCACCATGATCTTGCATGTGCATAGGATTTTTTTTGAAATTACTACGTTCCCCAACAAAAAGTTGGGGTCGTACTGAGATGCAGCGGCTATCGCCTCCTAAGCTGTAGCGTGGCGACGAGCGGCCTCCGCCCTCCTCTCGTACTCATCTGCCTCCTTTCTGGTAATAACATATCTTCCTTTTGCCTAATAATCAAAGAAGGCAGGAGCAGGGAGAGTAATATGGACAGCACGATGTCTGTCAAAGATTAGTCGATAATGGAGAGATAATTCACTCCTCTCGACAAACTGGTGGTGAACCATAGCATTAAAGTCTAGGTAAGCAGGGGGTAATTCACTATCATCTTCTCATATGGCTACATCGATAAAATTAGCTATGCGGGTTGCATAAATTCCACCAAAGAAATCTCCATTAAATCTATTAAGATGCAACCTACGTGCAACAATGGCTCCCAAATTTTAAGATTTATCTCCTAACACAACACTCCTAAGAATACTGAGGTCAGGGACACACATGTGACATGCCTCATCTTTACCATTAATGCATCTACCTATGAAGAGAGCAAAATAATGTATAGCAGGAAAGTGAATGCTCCCTATGGTAGCTTGTGTTATATCTCTAGATTCTCCCACAGTTATACTAGCAAGAAAATCTCTAAATTCAGATTTGCGAGGATCCCTGATACTACCCCATTGTGGAAGTTTGCAAGCAGTGGTAAAATCCTCTAAGTCCATAGTGTAAGAATTTTCATAAAGATCAAACATGACAGTTGGAGAGTTACGTGAAGATGAAAATTCAAACCTCCTCACAAAGGAACTAGTGAGATAATGATACTGGCTGTACTTTTCTTCCTCGAAGCTCTCAAGATCAGCGTTACACAAATATGCGTTAAATTCTTCTTTAATTCCCGCTCGATCCATAAAATTTTCCGAAGGCCATTCACAATGACGCACTGGAGCGTCTCTTGGTGGCTCTTCATCAGCATCACGCATTGCAAGCCTGGATCCTTGCTTCCTTGAAGAACCACCTTGGAACATTTTCCTAAGCATATTTCTTCCTCTGAAAAATTCTTAATTTTTTAGTAACTTCAAAATAAAAGTAAACCAAACTCAATAATATTGATAGCAACTACTCTTACAAGTGCCTAGGGCCTATATCATGCATCAAAACTACTTGGAACCATATAAATTTGACACGCAAGCTCGAGAACAGGGTCACCTAAGCAGCAAAAATTTGCAATGAATAAAGCACTAGAACAAAAACTAATTGGACCAATGGAGGAGTCACATACCAAGGAACAATCTCCCCAAGCAGTTTTGTGAGAGGTGCTTTGAGCAAGGAGATTGAAAATGGCAGCAAAATGAGCTTGGACTCGGGTTTGAGCTGGATATTCGTGTTTGGGGGAGGAAGAAGGAGTGTGTGGGTGAAAGGATAAGTGGAGGAGGGCCACCGTGGGCCCACGAGGCAGGGGGGCACGCCCAGGGGGTAGGGCGCGCCTAAGGATGGCAATGGGTCGGGTTTGGATCGGGTTGAACAATACCAAATCCATATCCATATCCATGAAGACAGTCTTTGCCCGCCCATAAAAAAATCCACAGATGAAAAATTGTGTCCATGTCCAAACCCGATGGATATCCATACCCACTGGATATCCATTGGGTCCTCTCAAGATATACAAATAAGACAAAAGACAATGTTAACATAAGATCTTCCATTCTTCACCTCGTGGCAAGCTAGACTTCACTTATTGTACACAACAACTTATGGTAAGTCAATGTTCACTATCAATATAATATCATTTAGTATTTTTATAAAAGATGAGAATGATGAGTCATTTAATGAGGAGATAAAAATAAGGAAAGAGACGCTGGAGTATGTTAGTGGGGATTGAATGTTAACTACTGAAAGTTACGATGGGGATTGTGCAATTTCCTTTTGCATGCTTTACATAACAAAGTTTAAAATTGTAGTGGGACATGTGACTATGGGGCAGGGATATTATATTTTTGCCCATTAATGCATACTATCAGGTCAGGTTTGGGTATATCCACGGGCACAAGATTATATTCATGCCCTACCCGTGAGCAATCAGGTCGGGTTTCGGCGTCGTCCATGGGTACACAAGCATATTCAAACCCTGTCCATTTGAGTTGGATATCCATGGGTATCCATGTGCATGGGTAAAATTGCCATCCTTAGGCGTGCCCTCCACCCTCGTGGGCAGGTGGGTGACCCCCCTACTGTGTTCTCAGTGCCAAATATTCTCAAATATTCTAGAAAAATTCATATTTAAATTTCAGGGCATTTGGAGAACTTTTATTTTCGGGGTATTTTTATATTGCACGGATAATCAGATAACAGACAAAAAATACTATTTTTATTTTATTTAATATAAATAACAGAAAGTAAAAGTGGGGTACAGAAGGTTGTGCCTTCTAGTTTCATCCATCTCATGATCATCAAAAGGAATCCACTAACAAGGTTGATCAAGTCTTGTTAACGAACTCATTCTGAATAACATGGAACCAGAGAAATTTCGAATAACACTATGTTACCTCAACGAGGATATGCACATCCCCAATAATAAGAATATCATATTTCTTCTTGACAGTAGGAGGAAATTCAAAACCTCCAAATATAATCAATGGGATTTTTCTAATAGAGTTGATACTATGAACTTGAGGTTGTTTCCTCGGAAAGTGTACCATATGCCCATTACCATTAACATGAAAAGTGACATTGCCTTTAGTGCAATCAATAACAGCCCCTGCAGTATTCAAAAAGGGTCTTCCAAGAATAATAGACATACTATCGTCCTCGGGAATATCAAGAATAACAAAGTCAGTTAAAATAGTAACGTTTGCAACTACAACAGGCACATCCTCACAAATACCGACAGGTATAGCAGTTGATTTATCAGCCATTTGCAAAGATATTTCATTAGGTGTCAACTTATTCAAATCAAGTCTACGATATAAAGAGAGAGGCATAATACTAACACCGGCTCCAAGATCACATAAAGCAGTTTTAACATAGTTTCTTTTAATGGAGCATGGTATAGTGGGTACTCCTGGATCTCCAAGTTTCTTAGGTATTCCACCCTTAAAAAGTATAATTAGCAAGCGTGGTGGAAATTTCAGCTTCTGGTATCTTTCTTTTATTTTTAACAATATCTTTCATATACTTAGCATAAGGATTCATTTTGAGCATATCAGATAATCGCATACGCAAAAAGATAGGTCTAATCATTTCAGCAAAGTGCTCAAAATCCTCATCATCCTTTTTCTTGGATGGTTTGGGAGGAAAAGGCATGGGTTTCTGAACCCATGGTTCTCTTTCTTTACCGTGTTTCCTAGCAACAAAGTCTTTCTTATCATAATGTTGATTCTTTGATTGTGGGTTATCAAGATCAACAACAGGTTCAATTTCTATATCATTATCATTACTAGGTTGAGCATCATCATGAACATTATTATTAGCATTATCACTAGTTTCAGGTTCATTACCAGATTGTGTTTCAGCATCAGAAATAGAAATATCATTTGGATTCTCAGGTGGTTCAATAACAGGTTCACTAGAAGCATGCAAAGTCCTATCATTTTTCTTTTTCTTCCTTTTAGAAGGACTAGGTGCATCCACATTATTTCTCTAAGAATATTGCTCAATTCTCTTAGGGTGGCCTTCAGGATACAAAGGTTCCTGAGTCATTCTACCACCTCTAGTCATAACTCTAACGGCATTATCATTATTCTTACTATTCAATTCATTGAGCAAATCATTTTGAGCTTTAAGTACTTGTTCTACTTGAGTGGTAACCATAGAAGCATGTTTACTAATAAGTTTAAGTTCACCTTTGACATTAGCCATATAATCACCCAAGTGTTCAAGCACATTCGAATTGTATTTCAATTATCTACCAAAATAAGCATTGAAGTTTTCTTGTTTAACAATGAAATTGTCAAACTCATCTAAGCATTGTCTAGCAGACTTATAACGAGGGATATCACCTTCATCAAATCTATAGAGAGAATTTACCTTTACTACCTGTGTCGGGTTATCAAGACCATGTATTTCTTCAATAGGTAATGGATTAAGATCATATGTTTCTTCAACACGCGGTAAATTAAGATCGTGTATTTCTTCAATAGGAGGTAAATTCTTAACATCTTCAGCTTTAATACCTTTTTCTTTCATAGATTTCTTTGCCTCTTGCATATCTTCAGGACTGAGAAATAGAATACCCCTCTTCTTCGGAGTTGGTTTAGGAATAGGCTCAGGAATTGGCTCCGGAGGTGTCCAATTATTTTCATTTGTCAACATATTATTCAATAGAATTTCAGCTTCATCCGGTGTTCTTTCCCTGAAAACAGAACCAGCACAACTATCCAGGTAATCTCTGGAAGCATCGGTTAGTCCATTATAAAAGATATCAAGTATTTCATTTTTCTTAAGAGGATGATCAGGCAAAACATTAAGTAACTTGAGAAGCCTCCCCCAAGCTTGTGGGAGACTCTCTTCTTCAATTTGCACAAAATTATATATATCCCTTAAGGCAGCTTGTTTCTTATGAGCAGGGAAATATTTAGCAGAGAAGTAATAAATCATAACCTGGGGACTATGCACACAACCAGGATCAAGAGACTTAAACCATATCTTAGCATCACCCTTTAATGAGAATGAAAATATTTTAAGGATATAAAAGTAATGAGTTCTCTCATCAGTAGTGAACAGGGTGGCTATATCATTTAATTTAGTAAGATGTGACACAACAGTTTCAGATTCATAGCCATGAAAAGGATCAGATTCAACCAAAGTAATTATATCAGGATCAACAGAGAATTCATAATCCTTATCAGTAACACAGATAGGTGAAGTAGCGAAAGCAGGGTCAGGTTTCATCCTAGCATTTAGAGATTGCTTATTCCGTTTAGCTAATAACCTCTTGAGTTTGTATCTATCTTTGCAAGCTAAAATAGCTAAAGAAGCTTCTTTATCAAAAACATAACCCTCAGGAATAACAAGTGAGTCTTCATCATCACTTTCATTAGTATTATCACATTCAATAATTTCATTCTCTCTACCCCTAGCAAGTTGTTCATCAAGAAATTCACCAAGTGGCACAGTAGTATCAGGCATAGAAGTAGTTTCATCATAAGTATCATGTATGGCAGAAGTGGCATCATCAATAGCATACGACATATCAGAACGAATAGCAGAAGCAGGTTTAGGTGTCGCAAGCTTACTCAAAATAGAAGGTGAATCAAGTGCAGAGCTAGATGGCAGTTCCTTACCTCCCCTCGTAGTTGAGGGATAAATCTTGGTTTTTGGATCTCTCAAGTTCTTCATAATGATAAGCAGATATAAATCCCAAGTGACTCAAAGAATAGAGCTATGTTCCCCGGCAACGGCGCCAGAAAATAGTCTTGATAACCCACAAATATATTGGATCGCAACAGTTTTCGAGGGTAGAGTATTCAACCCAAATTTATTGATTCGACACAACGGGAGCCAAAGAATATTCTCAAGTATTAGCAGCTGAGTTGTCAATTCAACCACACCTAGAAACTTAGTATCTGCAGCAAAGTATTTAGTAGCAAAGTAATATGATAGTAGTGGTAACGGTAGCAAATGGTAAAAGTAGTAAAAGTAATGTTTTTGGGATTTTGTAGTGATGATAGCAATAGCAACGGAAAAGTAAATAAGCGAAGAACAATATATGGAAAGTTCATAGGCAATGGATCGGTGATGGAGAATTATGCTGGATGCGGTTCATCATGTAATAGTCATAACCTAGGGTGACACAGAACTAGCTCCAGTTCATCAATGTAATGTAGGCATGTATTCCGAATATAGTCATACGTGCTTATGGAAAAGAACTTGCATGACATCTTTTATCCTACCCTCCCGTGGCAGCGGGGTCCTTACGGAAACTAAGGGATATTAAGGCCTCCTTTTAATAGAGTACCGGAACAAAGCATTAACACATAGCGAATACATGAACTCCTCAAACTACGGTCATCACCGGTAAGTATCCCGATTATTGTCACTTCGGAGTTAACGGATCATAACACATAATAGGTGACTATAGACTTGCAAGATAGGATCAAGAACTCTCATATATTGATGAAAACATAATAGGTTCAGATCTGAAATCATGGCACTCGGGCCCTAGTGACAAGCATTAAGCATAGCAAAGTCATAGCAACATCAATCTCAGAACATAGTGGATACTAGGGATCAAACCTTACCAAAACTAACTCGATTACATGATAGATCCCATCCAACCCATCACCGTCCAGCAAGCCTACGATGGAATTACTCATGCACGGCGGTGAGCATCATGAAATTGGTGATGGAGGATGGTTGATGATGACGATGGCGACGGATTCCCCTCTCCGGAGCCCAGAACGGACTCCAGATCAGCCATCCCGAGAGGTTTTAGGGCTTGGCGGCGGCTCCGTATCGTAAAACGCGATGAATTCTTCTCCTTGATTTTTTTCTCCCCGAAACCAAATATATAGAGTTGGAGTTGAGGTCGGAGGAGCTCCAGGGGGCCCATGAGGTAGGGGGCGCGCCCTAGGGGGCAGGCGCGCCCCCACCCTCGTGGACAGGTGGTGGACCCCCTGGCCTTCATCTTTTGCAAGGATTTTTTATATTTTCTGAAAAGGTGTTCCGTGAAGTTTCAGGTCATTCCGAGAACTTTTGTTTCAGCACATAAATAACACCATGGAAATTCTGCTGAAAACAACGTTAGTCTGGGTTAGTTCCATTCAAATCATGCAAGTTAGAGTCCAAAACAAGGGCAAAAGTGTTTGGAAAAGTAGATACGACGGAGACGTATCATACCATAATTGTGCTAACACTCAAAAACAGGAAGCAAAAATAATTTTTCCATTGGGTTGCCTCCCAACAAGCGCTATAGTTTTACGCCCTTAGCTCGGCATAAAGCAAGGATCTAAGTTTTGTCTTCCGAAGTTTTGACAATTTTTGTAAGGGTTTTCTCAACCCCGGGAGGCTCTTTACGGTTCCCTAAATTCTCCTAAAAAGAAACCATCTTAAGATCCAAAATATCCAATCGCTTATTAGAAAGAGGAATCAAGGCATTCATGCGATTGATACTACCATTGATGTGTTTGAGGGGTTCATTATATTTTTGTATTTCAACCATACGCTTAATGAAATCACCAAGTTTTTCCAACATTTGAGCTCCCTCAAGGTTAAAAGGAAACCCCTTATTTTGAGGTGGTATTCCCAAAATTCCCTCTAAGATTTCATATGCAGCATTGGCATCAAGATCAATGAAGTTTCCTTTAGCAGCAAAATCGAGAAGTTGTCTATGATGCAAAGCCAATCCTATGTAAATATTTCGAAGCAAAACTTTAGCATCCCCCTTTAAGGTGGAAATACGATACGATTCCATAAGCCTATACCAGGCATCTTTCAAGGTTTCTCCTTGTCCTTGCTTGAAGTAAAGGACTTGAAAATCTTGTGACAAAGGAGGAGTAGGGACTCTAGCCATCAAGACTAGAAAGCGAGAGAACGGAAAACAGAAAAAGAGAGGCAAATAAAACAACAAATTTTTGTGAAGTGGGGGAGAGGAAAACGAGAGGCAAATGGCAAATAATGTAAATTGCAAGGAGATGAGATTTGTGATTAGGAACCTGGTTATGATGAAGATCCTCCCCGACAATAGCGCCAGAAATTCCTTTTGATGTCGCTTGAAGCTACATCGGTTCTTCCCTAAAGAGGAAGGGATGATGCAGCTCAACGGCGGTAGGTATTTCCCTCAGATATGAAACCAAGGTTATCGAACTAGTAGGAGAACCAAGCAACACAATGTAAACGACCCCTGCACACAATTAACAACCACTCGCAACCCGACGTGTTAAAGGGGTTGTCAATCCCTTTTGGGTAATGGCACCAGAAATGGCATCTTGACGGGAGAGAGTTGTAAATATTGATAGATCGAACGCCAAATGAAATAAATTGCAGCAAGGTATTTTTGGATTTTTGGTTTAATATATCTGAAAATAAAAGCAAATAAAAATAGATCGCGAAGGCAAATAATATGAGAAAGAGACCTGGGGGTTCGTATGTTTCACCAGTGGCTTCTCTCGAGAAAAATAGCAAAGCGGTGGGTGAACAAATTATTGTTGGGAAATTAATAGAACCTCAAATAATTATGACGATATCCTAGCAATGATTATTACATAGGCATCACGTCCAAGATTAGTAGACTGACTCCTGCCTACATCTACTACTATTACTCCACACATCGACCGCTATCCAGCATGCATCTAATGTATTAAGTTCATGGAAAAACGGAGTAATGCAATAAGAACGATGACATGATGTAGACGATATCCGTTTATCTATGGCGGTAGATATAGATCCCATCTTTTTATCCCTAGTAGCAACTATACATACGTGTTAGTTCCCTTTCTGTCACTGGGATCAAGCACCGTAAGATCGAACCTACTACCGGGCACCTCTTCCCATTGCAAGATAAATAGATCAAGTTTGCCAAACAAAACCCAAATATCGGAGAAGAAATACGTGGCTATAAGAGATCATGCATAAAAGAGATCAAAGAAACTCAAATACGTTCATGGATATAAAAAGATAGATCTGATCATAAACTTAAAGTTCATCGATCCCAACAAACACACCGCAAAAGAGTTACATCATATGGATCTCCAAGAGACCATTGTATTGAGAATAAAGAGAGAGAGATGAAGTCATCTAGCTACTAACTACAGACCTGAAGGTCTACAAAGAACTACTCACACATCATCGGAGAGGCACCAACGGAAGTGGTGAGCCCCTCCGTGATGGTGTCTACATTGGATCTGGTGGTTCTAGACTCTGCGGCGACTGGATGAATATTTTGTCGACTCCCCTAGGGTTTTGGGAATATTGGGGTATTTATAGAGCAAAGAGGCGGTCCGGGGGGCACCCGAGGTGGGCACAGCCCACCAGGGCGCTCCTGGGTCTCCTGGCGCGCCCTGGTGCGTTGTCCCCTCCTCATGACTCCCCCAGGTGCAACCAGGGCCCAATATCTTCCTTCTGGTCCATAAAAAATCTCCGTAAAGTTTTGTGGCATTTGGACTTTGTTTGATATTGATTTTTTGCAATGTAAAAAAAGATGGAAAACACGGCAACGGGCACTTGGCACTATGTCAATAGGTTAGTACCAAAAAATGATATAAAATGATTGTAAGACATCCAATATTGATAATAAAACATCATGGAACAATCAAAAAATATAGATACATTGGAGACGTATCAGTGTGCTGCCTCAGCAGTAGCCTGAGCGTTCTAGTAGGCGATGATATCTGCTGGCATAATCCTATATCTGCCCCTGGCAACAGAATCAAACAAAGCAGGAGCAGGCAATGGAATAACTTCACGAGTCCTCACAGTAAAAACCAGGTTATACGGAATAGGGATGTGAGGAGATTCGATATCAGTAAAATGGTGGTGATCCATGGCTGCACGGTCTAGGTAAACTTTGGTTAGAGGGGAATCACGAGGGCATATCTCAACCTCGAAGTGAGCCGCCAAACGAGTAGCATAAATCCCACCATGTATTTCACCCCGTGATTTATTAAGATGGAGGCGACGAGCCATAATAGCTCCCAAGCTAAAGGTGTTGTCGCCCTCTAGTGCTCGGCGTAAAACAGCAAAGTTTGGTGCACTGAGCGCACCTACTTTCTTTCTAGCAAGCAAGCACTTAGCAACAAATAAAGCAAAATAATGTACGGCAGGAAAGTGTATGCTAGCAGCCGTAGTGGCTGACACTCCTCTCTCATCACCCACTATCAGAGTGCGATAAAAATCCTCAAACACAGCCAGCCTAGGCTCAACCAAGCTCCCATCATACGGGGTCAAGCATATGTCACAAAATTCAGTAAGTGGTATATGATGGTTTTCAGCATATAAATCAAAGCTCACTTCAGGAGGATTATTTCTAGGCAAGAAAGTAAAGCTCTGAACAAATATATTTGTGAGGATATGGTGCTGGTCACACTCATCTGCGATGAAGTCGGTGAGGCCGGCATTAGCAATATATTGCATGAACTCCTCAAGAATTCCAGCCTCTTGCAGGAATGGGGTATGCAGCCATTCGCATGGCCGTACTTCCGCCAACCTCCGAGGGTGGAGATCATTATCAGAAGACTCCCCAATAACACCCTTGGAGTTCTTCTTAGAGCCAAACTTCCTGAAGATATTCATGTCCACGTACAATTTTCTGAAAATAAAAAAAATTGAGTGACAAAAATTTGTCAACAAAACTTTGTAAGATTGATAGCAACTACTCATAGGGATACATAGAGGCCATAGCAAGCATTCAAACAACTTAGAACACTAAGAATTCAACATGCAAACACATCTACAACAACACCAAGAGTAGCTGATTATTCAAAGTATAAACCACTAAAACAAAAACTAATTGGACAAATGGTGGAGTCACATACCAAGCAACAATCCCCCGAAACAGTTTCAGAAATGGAGCTTCGAGCAAAGAGATCGAAATCCGCGGGTTTGAGCTTAAGAACACGGGAGAGAGAGAGAGCAATGGGGATTTTTTTTCTGGAGGTAAGTGATGATGTGGTATGAAGAGGTAAGTGAGGGGGGCCACGCGGGGACCACAACCCACCAGGGCATGCCTGGGGGTGCTGGTGCGCCTAGGTGGGTTGTGCCCACCTGGTGCACCTCCCTCTGATGTTATTTGCACCAAAAATTCTCAAATATTCAGAAAAAATCTTATTAAATTAATAAATTTTCAGGGCATTCTGAGAAAATTTATTTTTGGGTAATTTTTATTGCACGGGAAATTCAGAAAACAGACAAAACATGGCATTTTATTTTATTTAACTAATAAAAACAGGGGATAAAAAGTGGGGACAGAAAGTAGTGCTTACTAAATTCATCAACTTCATACCGTTCAAAAATGATACATTAATAAGGTTGATCAAGTCTTATGAACAACCACTTTCGATTAGCATGAAATCGAAGAACTTTCGTAAATCACTAAGTTACCTCAATGGGGATATGCATTTCCCCAACAATAAGCATTTCATATTTGTTTTTGACAGTAGGTAGAGGTATTTTAAAACTTCCAATAGTGATTGTCGGACATTTTTCAATAACATTAATACCATTCACTTGGAATTGTTTCTTCGGAAAGTGCACCGTATGTTCATTGTCATTAATATGAAAAGTGACCTTACTATTGGGGATCGTAGCAGAAATTTAAAATTTTCTACACATTACCAAGATCAATCTATGGAGTAATCTAGCAATGAGGGGAAGGGGAGTGCATCTACATACCGTTGTAGATCGCTAAGCGGAAGCGTTACAAGAACGCGAATGAAGGATTCGTACTCGTAGCGATTCAGATCGCGGTTGATTCCGATCTAAGCGCCGAACAACGACGCCTCCGCGTTCAACACACGTGCAGCCCGGTGACGTCTCCTACGCCTTGATCCAGCAAGGGGAGAAGGAGAGGTTGGGGAAGACTCCTTCCAGCAGCAGCACGACGGCGTGGTGGTGGTGGAGGAGCGCGGGACTCCAGCAGGGCTTCGCCAAGCACTACGAGAGACGAGGAGGGAGAGGGGTAGGGCTGCGCCAACAGGGGAAGAACTTCGTGTGTTGGGCTGCCCCTTTGCCTCCACTATATATAGGGGGAGAGGAAGGGCTGCACCCCCACCTAGGGTTCCCACCCCAAGGGGTGCGGCAGCCCCAGATCCCATCTAGGGTGGCGGCCAGAAGGGGGTGAGGGGGAGGCGCACCTGAGGTGGGCCTTAGGGCCTATCTGCCCTAGGGTTTGCCCATTTCCCCTCTTGGAGGCGCCTTGGGCCTTGGTGGGAGGCGCCCCAGCCCACCTAGGGGCTGGTCCCTTCCCACTATTGGCCCATGTAGGCCTCCGGGGCTGGTGGCCCCACCTGGTGGACCCCCGGACCCCTCCGGTGGTCCTGGTACACTACCGGTGATGCCCGGAACACTTCCGGTGGCCAAAACCATACTTCCTATATATCAATCTTTACCTTCGGACCATTCCGGAACTCCTCATGACGTCCGGAATCTCATCCGGGACTCCGAACAACATTTGGTAACCGCGTACATACTTTCCCTATAACCCTAGCGTGATCGAACCTTAAGTGTGTAGACCCTATGGGTTCGGGAGTCATGCAGACATGGTCGAGGCAACTCTCCGGTCAATAACCAACAGCGGGATCTGGATACCCATGTTGGCTCCTACATGTTCCACGATGATCTCATCGGATGAACCACGATGTCAAGGATTCAATCAATCCCGTATACAATTCCCTTTATCTATCGGTACGATACTTGCCCGAGATCAACTCCTTGATCCCGGCAAGTCTCTTTACTCATTACATAACACATCATCCCGTGATCAACTCCTTGGTCACATTGTGCACATTATGATGATGTCCTACTGAGTGGGCCCAGAGATACCTCTCCGTTTACATGGAGTGACAAATCCCAATCTCGATTCGTGCCAACCCAACAAACACTTCCTTTAGTGAACCTTTATAGCCACCCAGTTACGTTGTGACGTTTGGCACACCCAAAGCACTCCTACGGTATCTGGGAGTTGCACAATCTCATGGTCTAAGGAAATGATACTTGACATTAGAAAAGCTTTAGCAAACAAAATACACGATCTTGTGCTAGGCTTAGGATTGGGTCTTGTCCATCACATCATTCTCCTAATGATGTGATCCCGTTATCAACGACATCCAATGTCCATGGTCAGGAAACCGTAACCATCTATTGATCAACGAGCTAGTCAACTAGAGGCTTACTAGGGACATGGTGTTGTCTATGTATCCACACATGTATCTGAGTTTCCTATCAATACAATTCTAGCATGGATAATAAACGATTATCATGAACAATGAAATATAATAATAATAACTAATTTATTATTGCCTCTAGGGCATATTTCCAACAGTCTCCCACTTGCACTAGAGTCAATAATCTAGTTCACATCGCCATGTGATTAACACTCACAGGTCACATCGCCATGTGACCAACATCCAAGAGTCTACTAGACTCAATGATCTAGTTCACATCACTATGTGATAAACACTCAAAGAGTTCTGGGTTTGATCATGTTATGCTTGTGAGAGAGGTTGTAGTCAACGGGTCTTGCCATATTCAGATCCCTATGTATTTCGCAAAACTTTATGTCATATCGTAGATGCTGCTACCACGTTCCACTTGGAGCTATTCCAAATTGTTGCTCCATTATACGTATCCGGTATCTCTACTCAGAGCTATCCGGATAGCTGTTAAGCTTGCATCGACATAACTCTTTACGTCGAACTCTTTATCACCTCCACAACCGAGAAACATTTCCTTATTCCTCTAAGGATAATTTTGACCGCTATCTGGTGATCTACTCCTAGATCACCTTTGTACCCTCTTGCCAAACATGTGGCAAGGCACACATCAAGTGCGGTACTCAGCATGGCATACCGTATAGAGCCTATGACAAAAGCATAGGGGACGACCTTCGTCCTTCCTATTTCTTCTGCCGTGGTCAATCTTTGAGTCTTACTCAACTTCACACCTTACAACTCAGGTAAGAACCCCTTCTTTGACTGATCTATTTTGAACTCCTTCAAAAACATGTCAAGGTGTGTGTTCTTTGAAAGTATCATCAGGCGTCTTAATCTATCTCTATAGATCTTGATGCCCAATTTGTAAGCAGCTTTATCCAGGTCTTCCTTTGAAAAACACTCTTCAAACAACCGTTTATGCTTTCCAGAAATTCTACATTATTTCGGATCTACAATATGTCATCCACGTATACTTATCAGAAATGTTGTAGTGCTCCCACTCACTTTCTTGTAAATACAAGTTTCTAACAAACATTGTATAAACCTAAAAGCTTTGATCACTCCATCAAAACATATATTCCGATTCCGAGATGCTTGCTCTAGTCCATAGAAGGATTGCCGGAGCCAACATACCTTTTAGCATCCTTAGGATCGACAAAACCTTTTATTGTATCCATACAACTTTTCTTACGAAAACTGGTAAGAAAACTTGTTTTGACATCCATCTGTAAGATTTCATAATCGAAAAATACAACTAATGCTAACATGATTCCGACGGACTTAAGCATCGCTACGGGTGAGACATTCTCATCGTAGTCAACTCCTTGAACTTGTGAAAAGACTCTTTCCCACAAGTCGAGCTTCATAGACGGTAACATTACCGCCCACGTTCGTCTTCTTCTTAAAGATCCATTTATCTCAATGGCTTGCCGATCATCAGGCAAGTCCACCAAAGTCCATACTTTGTTCTGATATATGGATCCTATCTCAGATTTCATGGCTTCTAACCATTTGTCGGAATACGGGCCCACCATCGCTTCTCCATAGCTCGTAGGTTCATTGTTGTCTAACAACATGATATCTAAGACAGGATTACCGTACCACTCAGGAGTAGTACATATCCCTGTCGACCTACGAGGTTCGATAGCAACTTGATCCGAAGCTTCATGATCACTATCCGCTTCAATAGACGTAGGCGCCATAGAAAACATCTTTCTGTGTTGCATCACTCTCTGGTTGAAGTAAAGGTTCGACAACCTCATCAAGTTCTATCTTCCTCCCACTCAATTCTTTCGAGAGAACTCTTTCTCGAGAAAGGACCCGTTCTTAGCGACAAACAATTTGCCCCCGGATCTGAGATATAAGGTATACCCAACTGTCACCCTTGGGTATCCTATGAAGATGTGTTTGTCCGCTTTGGGTTCGAGCTTCTCCGGCTGAAGCCCTAAGCATCGCATCCCCAAACATTAAGAAACAACAACTTTGGTTTCTTGCCAAACCAATGTTCATATGACATCGTCTCAACGGACTTAGATGGTGTCCTATCTAAAGTGAATGCAGCTGTCTCTAACGCATAACCTCAAAATGAAAACGGTAGATTGGTAAGAGACATCATAGATCGCACCATATCTCATAGGGTTCGATTACGACGTCCGGACACACCATTACCTTGTGGTGTTCCAGGTGGCTTCAACTGTGAAACAATTCCACAATGTCTTAAGTGATTGCCAAACTCATAAATCATAAAACCCCCTTTTGATCAGATCGTAGGAACATGATCTTATTGTTATGATGATTCTTAACTTCACTCTGAAATTGCTTGAACTTTTCAAATGTTTCAGACTTGTGCTTCATTAAGTAGATATACCTATATCTACCCAAATCGTCAGTGAAGATGAGAAAATAGCGATATCCACCGCACGCTTCAATTCTCATTGGATCACACGCATCAGCATGCATGATTTCCAACAAGTCACTTGCCCGTTTCATTGTACCTGAAAACGGGGTCTTAGTCATCCTGCCCATGAGACATGGCTTGCATGTGTCAAGTGATTCAAAATCAAGTGACTCCAAACATCCGTCGACATGGAGTTTCTTCATGCATCTTATGCCAATATGACCTAAGCGGCAGTGCCATGAGAAAGTGGTACTATCATTATTAACTCTACATCTTTTGGCGTGAACATGTGTATTACCACAACCGAGATTCAATGAACCATTCACATAGGGTGCATGACCATGAAAGGTATCATTCATGTAAACAGAATAACCATTACTCTCTAACTTAAATGAATGACTGTATTGCAATGAACATGATCTAATCATATTCATGCTCAACGTAGACACCTGATAACATTTATCTAGGTTCAATACTAACCCCGAAGGCAGATGGAGCGTGCGATGGTGATCTTATCAACTTTGGAAACACTTCCAACACACATCGTCACCTCGCCCTTAGCCAGTCTCCGTTTAGTTCGTAGCTTTTGCTTCAAGTCACCAATAATAGTAACTGAACCGGTATCCAATACCCAGGTGCTACCAGGAGTACTAGTGAGGTACACATTAATAACACGTATATACTTTGTTGAAGTTGCCAGCCTTCTTATCTACCATGCATTTGGGGTAATTCCGCTACCAGTGACCGTTCCCCTTATAATAGAAGCACTTAGTCTCGGGTTTGGGTTCAACCTTGGGTTCCTTCACTGGAGCGGCAACTGGTTTGCCATCCATGAAGTTTCCCTTCTAGCCCTTGCCCTTCTTGAAACCAGTGGTCTTGTTAAACCATCAACACTTGATGCTCCTTCTTGATTTCTACTTGTTGCAGTCTTAAGCACCGCGAACAGCTCCGGGATCATCTCCATCCCTTGCATGTCATAGTTCATCATGAAGATCTAGTAGCTTAGTGATAGTGGCTAGAGAACTCTATCAATCACTATCTTATCTGGAAGCTTAAATCCTCTTGATTTAAGTGATTGTAGCACCCAGACATTCTAAGCACATGCTCACTAGCTGAGCTATTCTCCTCCATCTTGTTGGCAAAACAACTTGTCAGAGGTCTCACACCTCTCAACACGGGAATGAGCCTGAAATCCCAATTTCAGCTCTTGGAACATCTCATATGTTCTATGGCGTTCAAAACGTCATTGGAATCCCGATTCTAAGCCGTAAAGTATGGTGCACTAAACTATCAAGTAGTCATCAGGATGTGTCTGTCAGGTGTTCACAACATCCACATGCGACGTTGTAGGGGTTTGCACATCGAGCGGTGCATCAAAGACGTAAGCCTTCTGTGTAGCAGTGAGGACACTCCTCGGACTACGGACCTAGTCCACATCATTGCTTACAATATCTTTCAACTTAATCTTTCTCTAGGAACGTATTGAAACAGGGAGCTACAACGTGAGCTATTTACCTACAACATATTTGCAAAGACAATTTAGACTATGTTCATGATAATTGAGTTCATCTAATCAAATCATTTAATGAACTCCCACTCAGATAGACATCCCTATAGTCATCTAAGTGAAACATGATCCAAATAGACTAGGCCGTGTCCGATCATCATGTGAGACGGACTAGTCATCAACGGTGAACATCTCATGTTGATCGTATCTTCTATACGACTCATGTTCGACCTTTCGGTCTTCCGTGTTCCGAGGCCATGTATGTACATGCTAGGCTCGTCAAGTCAACCTAAGTGTTTCGCATGTGTCCCGAGGCCATGTCTGTACATGCTAGGCTCGTCAACACCCGTTGTATTCGAACGTTAGAATCTATCACACCCGATCATCACGTGGTGCTTCGAAACAACGAACCTTCGCAACGGTACACAGTTAGGGGGAACACTTTTCTTGAAATTTTAGTGAGGGATCATCTTATTTAAGCTACCGTCGTTCTAAGCAAATAAGATGTAAAACATGATAAACATCACATGCAATCAAATAGTGACATGATATGGCCAATATCATTTTGCTCCTTTTGATCTCCATCTTCGGGGCTCCATGATCATCGTTGTCACCGGCATGACACCATGATCTCCATCATCATGATCTCCATCATCGTGTCTTCTTGAAGTTGTCTCGTCATCTATTACTTCTACTACTATGGCTAACGCTTTAGCAATAAAGTAAAGTAATTACATGACGTTTAAGTTGACACGCAGGTCATAAATAAATTAAGACAACTCCTATGGCTCTTGCCGGTTGTCGTACTCATCGACATGCAAGTCGTGATTCGTATTACAATAACATGATCAATCTCATACATCGCATATATCATTCATCACATCCTTTTGGCCATATCACATCACAAGGCATATGCTGCAAAAACAAGTTAGACGTCCTCTAATTGTTGTTGCAAGTTTTTACGTGGCTGCTATAGGTTTCTAGCAAGAACGTTTCTTACCTACACGAAACCACAACGTGATATGCCAATTTCTATTTACCCTTCATAAGGACCCTCTTCATCGAATCCGATCCGAGTAAAGTGGGAGAGACAGACACCCGCTAGCCACCTTATGCAACTAGTGCATGTCAGTCGGTGGAACCAGTCTCACGTAAGAGTACATGTAAGGTCGGACCGGGCCGCTTCATCCCACGATGCCGCCGAATCAAGATAAGACTAGTAACGGCAAGTAAATTGACAAAATCGACGCCCACAACAACTTGTGTTCTACTCGTGCATAGAAACTACACATAGACCTGGCTCATGATGCCACTGTTGGGGATCGTAGCAGAAATTTAAAATTTTCTACGCCTTACCAAGATCAATCTATGGAGTAATCTAGCAACGAGGGAAAGGGGAGTGCATCTACATACCCTTGTAGATTGCTAAGCGGAAGCGTTGCAAGAATGCAGATGAAGGAGTTGTACTCGTAGCGATTCAGATCGCGGTTGATTCTGATCTAAGCGCCGAACAAGGGCGCCTCGGCGTTCAACACACGTGCAGCCTGGTGACGTCTCCTACGCCTTGATCCAGCAAGGGGAGAAGGAGAGGTTGGGGAAGACTCCTTCGAGCAGTAGCACGACGGCATGGTGGTGGTGGAGGAGCGTGGGACTCCAGCAGGGCTTCGCCAAGCACTACGAGAGACGAGGAGGGAGAGGGGTAGGGCTGCGCCAACAGGGGAAGAACTTCGTGTGTTGGGCTGCCCCTTTGCCTCCACTATATATAGGGGGAGAGGGAGGGCTGCACCCCCACCTAGGGTTCCCACCCCAAGGGGTGCGGCAGCCCCAGATCCCATCTAGGGTGGCGGCCACAAGGGGGAGAGGGGGAGGCGCACCTGAGGTGGGCCTTAGGGCCCATCTGCCCTAGGGTTTGCCCCTTTCCCCTTTTGGAGGCGCCTTGGGCCTTGGTGGGAGGCGCCCCAGCCCACCTAGGGGCTGGTCCCTTCCCACTATTGGCCCATGTAGGCCTCTGGGGCTGGTGGCCCCACCTGGTGGACCCCCGGACCCCTCCGGTGGTCCTGGTACACTACCGGTGATGCCCGGAACACTTCCGGTGGCCAAAACCATACTTCCTATATATCAATATTTACCTCCGGACCATTCCGAAACTCCTCGTGACGTCCGGGATCTCATCCGGGACTCCGAACAACATTCGGTAACTGCGTACATACTTTCCCTATAACCCTAGCATGATCGAACCTTAAGTGTGTAGACCCTATGGGTTCGGGAGTCATGCAGACATGGCCGAGACAACTCTCCGGTCAATAACCAACAGCGGGATCTGGATACCCATGTTGGCTCCTACATGTTCCACGATGATCTCATCGGATGAACCACGATGTCAAGGATTCAATCAATCCCGTATACAATTCCCTTTATCTATCGGTACGATACTTGCTCGAGATTCGATCGTCGGTATCCCGATACCTTGTTCAATCTCGTTACCGGCAAGACTCTTTACTCGTTCCATAACACATCATCCCATGATCAACTCCTTGATCACATTGTGCACATTATGATGATGTCCTACCGAGTTGGCCCAGAGATACCTCTCCGTTTACACGAAGTGACAAATCCCAGTCTCGATTCGTGCCAACCCAACAGGCACTTTCGGAGATACCTGTAGTGAACCTTTATAGCCACCCAGTTACGTTGTGACTTTTGGCACACCCAAAGCACTCCTACGGTATCCGGGAGTTGCACAATCTCATGGTCTAAGGAAATGATACTTGACATTAGAAAAGCTTTAGCAAACAAACTACACGATCTTGTGCTAGGCTTAGGATTGGGTCTTGTCCATCACATCATTCTCCTAATGATGTGATCCCGTTATCAACGACATCCAATGTCCATGGTCAGGAAACTGTAACCATCTATTGATCAACGAGCTAGTCAACTAGAGGCTTACTAGGGACATGGTGTTGTCTATGTATCCACACATGTATCTGAGTTTCCTATCAATACAATTCTAGCATGGATAATAAACGATTATCATGAACAATGAAATATAATAATAATAACTAATTTATTATTGCCTCTAGGAATATTTCCAACACTTACTTTTATTGCAATCAATAACAGCCCCTGCAGTATTCAAGAAGGGTCCACCAAGGATAATCCACATGTTTTCGTCCTCGGGCATCTCAAGTATAACAAAGTCGGTCAAAATAGTAACATTAGCAACAACAACGGGCACATCCTCACAGATACCGATAGGTATAGCAGTTGATTTGTCACCAATTTGCAAAGATATTTCAGTAGGTGTGAGTTTATTCAAGTCAAGTCTTTTATATAAAGAGAAAGGCATAACACTAACTACTGGTGCGCGTCGGTCCTGAACAAACGGTTTAAAACCCCTTTCTGCAATGGCATTGGGAACCGTCACCAAGTGAGTGTGGGCGATAGGGGGGTCCCTCCCACATGACCCGAAAACCGTCGGGGATAGGGCCCCTATAGTACTCCTACTTGTTTCTGCTCGCATTGCCATCGCAGTCGGTATTCTGTGGTGCTACGTTTATGATGCGCGGCCCATCACAAACGGTTCACTATTATAGAACGTGTATGATGCGCGACCCATCACAAACGGTTCACCATTAATAAGATTAGCTAATCGTCATACGAGTGTCAACAGGATTATGAAATGCCAGACCGTCGTAACATCATCATACACGACAACTATCGCACATGCTATTATGTGGTGCAACGTTTACGATGCATACTTCATCAGAAACAGTTCATGGTTGTGAATCATGTACGATAAGGCAACTAACACAAATGTTTAGTTTTCCGCACCATTTGTTATTTTGTCTGACATCGCACACGTTTTGCAAACAGCAACTTTGTGCATGCTTGCACATGTTTCCTCTCTGTGAACCGTCTCCGATTATGGTGCATATCGAAAACGTTTGTGTTTTACCAACCGTGTGTGCCGTAACAACCTGGAGAGCGTAATTTCACCATAATTTAATTGTTGCTTTTCCAAATTGTACCGGATTTGGATTTGAATTTGAATGTATGCTACAACTTTATTCATATCCATCAGGTTCAAACAATGCATTATTCGATTCATAGGTACATATGTTCAACAATTACATAAGAACCAAATAAATAATGATGAACCACAGTTGTATACTTGTACTATTAAAGACGGTAAAGAAAGAGGCAAAATATATTCTGGTTGCTGAACAAGTTGAAGCAGAATGCCCATATTGTGCCCTCCTCCATGTAGAAGGCACGCACGACTCTAGTCCAACCCCTTGTGATAGCCGACCGACCATCCTTCATGGTCTTCATGAAAACATCTTGATAATCATCGTGTTCTAATAGAAATACTTTAACCTTTGCATGCCCACCAATCATGTAGTTTGAGAGGTAATCTTGAGTAAGATGCTTTGGCAACCACTGCAAAGGAAAAAGATTCAAACATTGTCATCTAACACAACTCATTATGGGTAGTAAAAAGATGGATGCAGAGTTCTTACTTACCGAGGAAGTCCTGGATTAAGGGGTCCTTGGGCGTCCGACCTGTTGGACATGGGCCGGACTAATGGGCTATGAAAATACAAGACAAAAGACTCTCTCCAGTGTCCTGATGGGACTCTCCTTGGCGTGGATGGCAAGCCTGGCATTCGGATATGAAGATTCCTTTCTCTGTAACCGACTTTGTACAACCCTAGTCCCCTCCAGTGTCTATATAAACCGGAGGGTTTAGTCCGTAGAGGTAATCATAATCTTACAGGCTAGACTTCTAGGGTTTTAGCCATTACGATCTCGTGGTAGATCAACTCTTGTAACCCTCATACTTATCAATATCAATCAAGCAGGACGTAGGGTATTAACTCCATCAAGAGGGCCTGAACCTGGGTAAAACTTCGTGTCCCCTGTCTCCTGTTACCATCAACCTTAGATGCACAGTTCGAGACCCCCTACCCGAGATCCGCCGGTTTTGACACCGACATTGGTGCTTTAATTGAGAGTTCCACTGTGTCGTCACCAGAAGGTTCGATGGCTCCATCAATCATCTACAACAAAGCTGCCCTGGGGGAGGTTTTCCTCCCCGGCCAGATCTTTGTGTTCAGTGGCTTCGCACTGCGGGCCAACGCGCTTGGCCATCTAGAGCAGATCGACAGCTACGCCCGAGGTCACCAGATTAGTTTTGGAAATTTGGACTATGTCGCGGATATTCGAGGAGACTTGATCCTCCAACTATTCGCGCCCTCAATCTCCGCTCCGGCCTTAGATCCGGAGCGTATCGCCAGGTCCGAAGACAAGGTCCCTAAGCTCACTGGACTATCTACGGCCACCAAACCCATTGTGGGAGAGCCGGGGGGAAGTAGTGTCGTTGGCAGCCATCATGGAGCCGGACCCTTCTCCGACATCATGTGAATTCGGCCAAGGAGTCTCCCTCTTGCCGTACTCCACGGGCTCTCTTCTCTCGGGCCAAACCTCGCCTTTAAGCGAGGCTTTGGACTTGATGCGATCCCTCGTGATTACAGAGGAGCAACGTCCGAACTACGCCCAACCCGGACTAGGGGCTGAGAGCGGGGAATTTTACATCCCACCCACCACCCACTTCATCGCCACAATCGAGGACTTAACTGACATGCTCGATTATGGCTCCGAAGACATCGACGGTATGGACAATGATGCCGGAGAGGAGCAAGCCAAAAACCCGCCATTTACCGGACACTGGACGACCACCTCCCCGTATGACGTATACATGGTGGATACACCCAAGGAAGCTAACGGCGATGACAAAGAAGACCCAATCAAGGATAAACCTCTTGAGATACAACCAAAGCACCGACGGTGCCGCTCTAAATCACGCCGCAGCAAAGACAGCAATACCGGCACGAGAAACAACAATACTCCGGATGATGCCGAAGACCAAGAAAACCCCGTCGAGCAAAACTCTGAACAAGACAATTGGGAGGATGGGCAAGCTAGCCCCGATGAACAGGCTGCAAACAAAGACTCGGAGGACAGTAATTACCTTCCACCCTCCGAGGATGAGGTGAGCCTCGGCGACAAAGACTTTATCGTGGCTGAGGAACCTCTCGAGCAGGAGCGCTTTAAGCAACGGCTAATAGCCATTGCAAGGAGCCTGAAAAAGAAACAACAGCAGCTTCAAGCTAATCAAGATCTACTCAACAATAGATGGACTAATGTCCTGGAAGCAGAGGAATACAACCTCGAGCGCCCAACCAAAAGTTACCCGAAGGGCAAATTGCTACCTCAATTCGATGACGAGGCACTTGAGCCCGTACCATCAGTGCATAACACGGCTGATCGACCACCATGTGGCTGGGACAAGGCGACAACTCAAGCCGAATGCCAGCCCGTCCTACCTCGCCGTAAAGGTAGAGATAAAATAGCTCAGGAACATACATATGACCTACGGCAGGACCTGAAGAATAAAGCAGGTCCAGCCAGATCGATCTACGGATCGCGGGGGCGTGCCCCGACGCGCGACGACGGCTATCAAGCCGGACATGACAAGCACAATCACGTTCAGGCCGAAAACCGCAAATGGACTCCATTCGAACTACGTCGCTATCTGGCCCAATATAGAGGCGCCGCACACCCCCTCTGCTTCGCTGATGAAGTAATGGAGCATGAATTCCCAGAAGGGTTCAAACCCGTGAATATCGAATCATATGATGGAACAACAGATCTCGCGGTATGGATTGAAGACTTTATTCTCCATATTCATATGGCCCACGGTGATGATATTCATGCCATCAAATACCTCCCCCTAAAACTCAAGGGACCGGCCCGGCACTGGCTAAACAGTCTGCCTAAAAAAATCTATTGGCAGCTGGGAGGACCTCGGAGACGCCTTCCACAACAAATTCTAAGGCACATACGTCCGACCTCCGAATGCCAATGACCTAAGTCACATAGTCCAACAGCCCGGAGAGTTGGCCAGGAAATTCCGGACCAGATTCTTAACTAAAAAGAACTAGATTGTCGGCTGTCTAGATGTTGAAGCCCTAGCAGCCTTTAAACACAGCATCCGTGACAAATGGCTTGCCCGACACCTCGGCTAGGAAAAGCCGAAGTCCATGGAAGCCCTCACGGCACTCATGACCCGCTTTTGTGCGAGCGAAGATAGCTGGTTAGCCCGTAGCAATAACAATGCAAGCAAACCTGGCACCTGTGAAGCCAGAAATAACAACGGCAAGACCCGACGCAATAGGCATAAGCATTGAAACAATGGTGACGATACTGATGACACCGCGGTCAACGCCGGATTTAGTGGCTCCAAGTCCAGTCAGCGAAAGAAGCCATATAAAAGGAATAATGATGGCTCTTCCAGCTTGGACCGCATACTCGATCGTCCATGTCCGATCCACGGCACCCCTGATAAACCAGCCAATCATACCCACTGGAGTTGTTGGGTCTTTAAACATGCAGGCAAGTTAAATGCCGAAGACAAGGAGAAGGGGTCGCAAAGTGAGAAGACGATGAGGAGTCCCGTCCGCCGAACACAGGGGGACATGAGAAGTTTCCCCCTCAGGTCAAAATGATGAACATGATATACGCTACCCATATCCCCAAGAGGGAGCGCAAGCGCGCGCTCAGGGACGTCTATGCGATAGAGCCAGTCGCCCCAAAATTCAACCCATGGTTGCCCGATCACCTTTGATCGCAGGGACCATCCGACCAGTATCCGTCATGGCGGTTCAGCCGCACTTGTTCTCGACCCAATAATTGATGGATTCCACCTCACACAAGTCCTCATGGACAGTGGCAGCAGCCTCAACCTGCTTTATGAGATACAGTGTGCAAAATGGGAATCGATCCATCAAGGATCAAGCCCACCAAAACTACCTTTAAAGGAGTTATACCAGGTGTAGAGGCCCGTTGCACGGGCTCAATCACATTGGAGGTCGTCTTCGGATCTCCAGACAACTTCCGAAGCGAAGAGTTAATCTTCAATATCGTCCCCTTCCACAGTGGCTATCACGCACTGCTCAGACGAACTACATTTGTGTGATTCAATGCGGTGCCACACTATGCTTATCTCAAGCTCAAGATGCCCGGACCACGCGGTGTCATCATAGTCAATGGAAACACGGAGCGCTCCCTCCATACTGAGGAGCACACCGTGGACCTGGCAGCAGAAGTACAGAGCGACCTTCACAAGCAGAACCTTAATTCAGTGGCCATGCTCTCGGACACTGTCAAACAAGTCTGGACTACTCTGCAACAGGACAGTCCAGCTCATCAGGAGCTCGACTAGAAATTCGGCCTCACTCTCAGTCTCGACCAAGTGGCGGCATACGTACCGCGCGTACATAACTACGCACTAAAAATACCATGGGCAGAGACGGAGGCATAATCAGACTATGGTCCACAATATGGCTCGACCTTCCCTGGACACACATACAATTACTTTTCTTTTTATCCTTTTCAGGTTTCTTTTCCATAGGCCCCTCTCAACGGCCTGTAATCAGTCCTTTCAAAGGACAGATATACCAAGGTGGCAAGTAGCACAGACGTGTGGGGGAATCTCTAGATGTTCTTCTTAACGATCATTCTACCTATTTTCAGGACCCGTACGTATATCCTCCTTGGTCTTGGCATGTTAAATAGCCCTGTTGATTATCGCACTGTTTGTACAAATAAGATTTGACGTATTAATTAAAATTATAATGAAAACAGTTTGCGACCTAACTCATGTGGCACTAGCTTTTTACTTCATTTTATTTCGCTATTCTTATCGACTACATCCGTACACTTTGGTACGCTGTAATTCGCCAGGGGCTTTATAACGCTCCATACTACGGCAACAAGTCCGAACACTTTTATAGTATAGTTCGGCCCCCGAATTTAGCATTATATGCATAGCTCAGAATCATGTCTTTGGTCAATAGTTGGGTTGCCCGGCTCCTGTGCTTACTACCTTATGTTCCGCTCTATCGGCTAGGGTAGTAAAGGGAGAACTACTGCGATTGTGTCCTGGTTTATCCAGATGAGCACCTCAGTAGAGAAAGCCAAAAACTGACTGTCATGATGTGGCGTGAGCCGGTCAGCTCTTCGGAGGTTAAAAATCTTTTGCAATTTTTTCCGCATTTTGCGATGAATCGACCTTCATCCGATCAGGTGTGTAGATTACCCTAGTCCGGATTAAATGTTAACTAGGGGCTGCGCCTACATTTTTATTGTCAAACTCCTATGGCTAAGTGAGGGTGATAAAGCCACATAATCCGATTGCCTGGTTCGTTGCTCTAAACACCTCGTTCAAGGACCAAATTCTTGGATCAAGAGTGTTTAGATTCCATCCCGAACACCCCCATACTACCTACGTGGGGGTTGAAGCCGACGACTGGCCAACTCTCAGATTTAATAAAATGGCCGCACAGGAGGTAAAATTCCAAAATAAACAGCAAGCATTATATTACATATCAGTCTTGTTTTCATCATATAGGGTGGGATAACATGAAGGTACCCATTCAAAGATAATATCTTTTTGAACACTGGCCCTCTACAATGCGGTATCCCTTGAGGACATCATCAAAATACCGCTCCGGTGTGTGGTGCTCCTTGCCAGCGGGTGGTCCCTTGGTCGCAAGCTTGACAACATCCATATTCACCCATTGTATCTTGACATAGGCGAAGGCCATCCACGCACCTTCGATGCAGACTGACCGCTTGATGACGTCAAGCCGGGGGCAGGCATTGACCAGCTGCTTCACGAGCCTGAAGTAGCTGCTGGATATGACTTCGGCAGGCCATAGCCGGAATATTAAATCCTTCATGGCTAGTTCGGCCACCCTATGCAGTTCGACCAGCTGTTTTAGCTGATCGCTAAAGGGCACCGGATGTTCTGGCGCAAGGTATTGCGACCAGAAAAGCTTTTTCGTCGAGCTCCCCTCTTCGGCTCGGAAGAACTCCGCAGTGTTGGCAACACTGTGCGGCAGATCCGCAAACGCCCCTGGAGAAATCCAAATCCGGGTCAGTAAGAGGAACCTTTTCTTCACATACTTGCTCTGCATAATAAAGGCCTTACCCGCCATGATTTTTCTGGCCTCCTGGATTTCCTGGAGGGCGCCCTGGGCTTCAACTCGGGCATCGTGCGCGCTTTGGCGGGCCTTGGCGAGTTCGGACTCTTGATCCACAACGTTGTGCTCCAAGGACTCATATTTTTCACGGCGTCCTGGAGCTCCTACTTGACATCACCGACCCTGGCCTCAAGCTTTTTGCGGGCGGCCTATTCCTTTGCCGCTCTCTCCTCGGCCTCGGCCAACGCCTTCTTGAGGACCTCCACCTCGGTCGTCCCTCCTAATAAATATCATGGCACTATGTTCAGCACAAATCATTCATCCTTTTCGGATATACAAAAGGTCATTGCATACCTTGCTTGTCTTCGAGCTGCTTTTTTACATGGCCAAGCTCTTCCTTGGCCCGCTCCAGACTCTGCTTTAGTCCAGAGACCTCAGCAGCATGAGAGGTTGTAGCCAACAACGACGCCTGCTTATTCACATAAGACATTTTTGATTAGTCTCTTGCGAAAATTACTTGATCCTCTGTTTGGCTTTTCTTTCGGAACACCGGACAGAGTCTCAGGCGCTATTGTCTATACTATGACGTTCTTTTTATACAATTGCGTCGCTTACCTCAAAGCCTGTTAGAAGGCTTGTGCAGGCTTCGGTCAGTCCACTCTTTGCGGACTGAACCCTCTCAACCACCGTACCCATGAGGGTACGGTGTTCCTCAACAACGGAAGCACTTCGTAGCGCTTCCAGTAGAGTATCCGGTGCCTCTGGATAGACAGAGGTCACCGGTTGAATCGATGCACCTCCTTCTTTTGAAGGAGGCTGCTTGCCGGATTTCAGAGCTGTATAGGTCTCCAGGATCGTATTCGGCTGGGGGCCGAATTGGATGTGGCCCCCATCGCCAGTCTCCATGGGGATATGCTCCCCCATGTGTCCGGCGGCCAAGGTATCATCCTCTGGCGCCACCGTGACGGCCTCCTGTGCCTCCCCCTGAGTCGGGAGGGTCCTTCGGGACAGCACTTCAGCGTCCTCCATAGTCTTGGGAGAGGAGGCCGCCAGAAGGGACCCGTTGTCCATCACCTTCGGATCCAGTGAATTTCCCAAAGATGAGGATCGCTCGAGGTCGAAACGAGCCGGAATGCAAGTGCATGATTTAACATATTAAAATTATGAAGTAAAGAGGTTGGGTATATGAACGCGCCAGAGCCTTTGAGTACTGTAACGCCTGGATAATCATGCTACAGTAATCTCACGTTAATGGTGCCACGTCACCTCTGTCACTGTAGTTAATCTCGGGTTAATTCGAAACCGTTTCAAAATACTAAAATTAAAATAAAGTCAACAATAAAAGTTTTTCAAAAATTGAAACAAAAATGTTCGGAGTGTGCAGTTAAATGTCAGGGTAATTATAATAAAGCAAACACATTTTTATAAAATGCCTGGATGATTTAAAACGATTTAAAACAGAAAAGAAAATAAATAAAAAGAAAAGAAACTACAAAAACATAAAACAAAACAAAACTAAAAAGAATAAAAGGCCCCCTGGCTAACTAGGCCAGACGGCCCAGCTCACCGGCCAGGCCAGCACACCTGGCCCAGCCGGCCGACCCGCCCCTGCCTTATCCCCACGAGGGGGGAAACCCTAACCGACACTCCCCCCCACTCCCCACTCGCTCGCCCCTACCCCCTTGCTCTGGATCTGGAACGGGAGGAGCCTCGATCCCCTTCTCCCTCGCTGCGCGCCCGACGCCGTCGGTCGTTGCCGCCTGGAGGCCATCGACGCCGCCTCGCCGGAGCCCCTCCCTCGCCGGCCTGCTTCTTCCTCTCCGCCGGTCTGCCTCCCCCTCGTAGCCTCATCCTCGTCATCCACCCCATGCCCCGCTGCCCTATCCCTACGGCCCCAGTGAGCTCCGCCGCGCTCCTCCCCTGCCCTCTCTCCCGCGCCGCGCCTCGGCCGCACGCCTCGCTGTTGCTGCGCGGCTCGCACGCCCGGTCCGTGCGTGGCCTCGCCCCGGCTCGCCTAGCGCCCGCTCACCGCGCCCCCGCTCCCCCGCACGCGCTCACCCCGTGCCCCACACCCTCCTACCGCCCTTGCCCCGTGTGCCGCCCGCGCACCACATCCCCTTCCCCTGCTCTGATGCGGCTAGCGGCGCGCCGTCGCCCGCCCCTGCGTGCTCACAGGCCCCCTGCAGCACCCGCACCTCCCGCTCGCCATGCCCCGCGCCACCCGCCCTGGTCGCCGCTTCCCTGCCACTGGCCTCGCCTCCAGCGCCTCGCGCTCGCCGGTGCTGATCGCGCCCTCCCCGGGTGCACCAGGGCTTTGCCCTCCTGCGCCGCGGCCTCCTCCCCGTGCTCGACTGCGTCGCGCCTCGCGCCCACCTGCACCGCGCCTCGTGCACCCCACATGCACCGCACCTAATGCGCCCCACCTGCCGTAACCCCGCCGGGCCTCCACGCGCGGCCGTGCTCGCCGCCGGCAGGCCGCCTTGGCCACTAGCCTCGCCCCGCCACACTCCCTGCGGGCGAGCGCCCGCCCAGGCGCACGTCGCCCTTCGCCCGTTAGCCGCCGCGCCCGTAACTGCGTGCCCGTTAAGGCCTCTGGGCCCATGACACGAGGGGCCCACCCCTGAGAACGAAAATGAAAGAAAATATACATAATAAATAATAAAATTAATTAATTAATTAATTAACTTAATTAATTCTGATTAAATTAATTAATTAAGATTAATTAATCTAATGACTAATTAACCTAGTTAACTACTGTTAATTAACTAACAGTGTATGACAGTGGGGCCCACCCTCCTTAATTAATACTAATTTGGTTAATTAATTTGTTTAATTAAAATGTGTCACTGACCAGTGGGACCCATTGGTCAGGTTGACTAGTCAACCCCTGTTGACTAGTCAACCCCTGTTGACTACTGATGTCAGCATGACATCATGTGGATGTCATAAATCCAATTTTGAATTAATTTAAATAATTAACTAAATTCCAGAAATTAATAAAATCTTTAGAAAATCATATCTTTTAAATTGTAGCTCACATGGAAAAACTTTGTACGTGAAAGTTGCTCAAAACGACGAGACGAATCCGGATACGCAGCCCGTTCGTCCGTCACGCATCCCTAGCATAGCAAACACGCAACTTTCCCCCTCCGGTTCATCTGTCCGAAAATGCGAAACACAGGGGATATTTTCCCGGATGTTTCCCCCCTTCACCGGTACCACCTCATACCGCGTTACGGCACACCTAGCTTTACACTTTGTCATGTCATGCATCGTCATGCATTTGTTTGCATTATATTTATTGTTTCTCCCCCCTCTTCTCTCGCTAGACACCAAGACCGACGCCGCTGCTACCCAGTACGACTACGGTGTTGACGACCCCTCTCTCTTGCCAGAGCAACCAGGCAAGCCCCCCCCCTTGATCACCAGATATCGCCTACTCTCCTCTATACTGCTTGCATTAGAGTAGTGTAGCATGTTACTGCTTTCCGTTAATCCTATCCTGATGCATAGCCTGTCCTTGCTACTACTGTTGTTACCTTTACCTGTAATCCTAATGCTTAGTATAGGATGCTAGTTTATTATCAGTGGCCCTTCATTCTTGTCCGTCTGCCATGCTATACTATCGGGTCGTGATCACTTGAAAGGTGATCACGGGTATATACTATATACCTTATACATGATACATGTGATGACTAAACGACGGGTCGGCTCGTAGGAGTACCCGCGAGTGGATCTTTGTGGCGAAGCGACAGGGCAGGTTGAGACCACCTAGGAGGGAGGTGGGCCTGGCCCTGGTCGGCGTTCGCGGTTATTCAAGATAACACGTTTAACGAGATCTTGGTATTTGATCTGAGTCTGGCCACTGGCCTATACGCACTAACCATCTACGCGGGGACAGTTATGGGCACTCGACGTCGTGGTATCAGCCGAAACCTTCGTGACGTCAGCGACTGAGCGACGCCCACCGGATTGGAACGTAAGCCTGCTCTTGTATTAAGGGGGCTAGTTCTGCTTCCGTCCGCCCTCGCAACATGCAGGTGTGCAATGGGCAATAGGCCCAGACCCCTGCGCCATAGGATTTAGACCGGCGTGCTGACCTCTCTGATGTGCCTAGGTAGGGCTGCGACGTGTTGATCTTCCGAGGCCGGGCATGACCCAGCAAAGTGTGTCCGGCCAAATGGGATCGAGCGTGTTGGGTTATGTGGTGCACCCCTGCAGGGAAGTTAATCTATTCGAATAGCCTGATCTTCGGTAACAGGACGACTTGGAGTTGTACCTTGACCTTATGACAACTAGAACCGGTTACTTAATAAAACACACCCTTCCAAGTGCCAGATACAACCGGTGATCGCTCTCTCACAGGGCGACGAGGGGAGGATCATCGGTTAGGATTATGCTATGCGATGTTACTTGGTGAACTTACCATCTACTCTCTTCTCCTGCTGCAAGATGGAGGTTACTAGAAGCGTAGTCTTCGATAGGACTAGCTATCCCCCTCTTATTCCGGCATTCTGCAGTTCAGTCCACATATGATACCCTTATTCCTTTTGATACCAATGCATACATATGTAGTGTAGCTCCTTGCTTGCGAGTACTTTGGATGAGTACTCACGATTGCTTTTCCCCTCCTTTTTCCCCCTTCCTATATCCGATTGTTGCGACCAGATGTTGGAGCCCAAGAGCCAGACGCCACCATCGACGATGACTACTACTACACTAGAGGTGCCTACTACTACGTGCAGCCCGCTGACGGCGACCAGGAGTAGTTTAGGAGGATCCCAGGCAGGAGGCATGCGCCTCTTTCGATCTGTATCCTAGTTTGTGCTAGCCTTCTTAAGGAAAACTTGTTTAACTTATGTCTGTACTCAGATATTGTTGCTTCCGCTGACTCGTCTATGATCGAGCTCTTGTATTCGAGCCCTTGAGGCCCCTGGCTTGTAATATGATGCTTGTATGACTTATTTTATTTGTAGAGTTGTGTTGTGATATCTTCCCGTGAGTCCCTGATCTTGAACGTACACATTTGTGTGTATGATTAGTGTACGATTGAATCGGGGCGTCACAAGTACTCACGATTTGGCCAGGGGCTTATCCCTGGGGCGCCACTCGGAGCTGCTATCAATGTCCCACGCGGAGTTGTCCGTGACGGAGGCATTCCCCTTTTTGGACGCCTCTGCCTCCAGATGCGTGGAGGCCACCCTCTTCTTCCCTCCCCCTCCGGGGAGAATCGCTCTCCTCTTCCTCATCATCAGTGATGGGAGGGGAGTGGGTTTCGGCATCTTCGGATGTCACGTTCGAAGTGCCCTTATGGCGGAGACTACCTCTGGTCCCCCTGGCCTTCTTCTTGGCCTTCTTCTCCGATGCTTGATAGGGCGCCAGAACCAGCATCTACGTCAGAAGCGGGATAGCTGGTTCTTTGGGCAGCGGAGCCGGACACCAAATCGGCTCCGCCTTCTTTGTTTAGCCCTGAGGAAACAAATAGGGAAGCTTAGACATCTTCCTTGAGTAAGCACGTAAAGGATATACCTTGAAATGCGGAAACCTTGCCGCACTAGCGGGATGGGCCAGGTCGTTCCCGCGGTCCTCGGTTGTCGCTGGCCATGTCTCGTTGGCCTTGAAGAGCACCTTCCAGACGTCTTCGTGCATAGTGTTGAAGAACTGTTGCAAGGTGGTGCTTGGCTGGGTCGAACTCCCACAAGTGGCAAGTCCGGCTTTGGCACTGAAGGATCCGGCGAGTGAGCATCACCTGGATCACATTGACAAGCTTGACGTTCTTGTCCACCATGCTCTTGATGCATGTCTGAAGCGCTGTCAGCTCGTCCGATGAAGACCAGTCCAGGCCCTTCTCTAGCCAGGAGGTGAGCCGCATCAGGGCGCCGGATTGGAATTCAGGAGCCGCGGCCCAGGTGGCGTCGCGAGGCTCTATGACATTGAACCACTAATGTTGCCACCCTTTGACGGTCTCCATGAAGGTACCTTTGGGCCATGTGACATTGGGCAGCTTGCTCACCATGGCGCCTCCGCACTCTGCATGTTGGTCATCCACCACCTTCGGCTTCATGTTGAAGATCTTCAGCCACAGTTTGAAGTAGGGTGGGATACGGAGGAAGGCCTCGCACACGACAATAAATGCTGAGATATTGAGGAAGGAGTTGGGGGCCAGATCATGGACCCGTAGTAGAACATGAGTCCACGGACGGATGGGTGGAGAGGAAATCCCAACCCGCGGACGAAGTGGGGGATGAACACGACCCTCTCATGGGGCTCCGGAGTGGGGAGAGTCTGCCCCTTGGCCGGGAGCCGGTGGGCGATTTCCTTGGCTAAGTACCCAGCCTCCCGGAGCTTGGTGATGTCCTTCTCCTTGACAGAGGAAACCATCCACTTGCCTTGTGCTCCAGATCCAGACATGGCTGGAGTGCTTTTTTGAGGTCGAAAGGATGGAGGCTTGGATGGGCAGAGAGAAGGAAGGTGTGGGTGAAAGAGATGAATCCTTATCGATTTATAAAGGTAGTGAATATCAAGTGCCTCCCCACTCGCCTTAAAACTCACCTATTCCCCAAGGGTCGTGCATGCGGCGCGGTTGGATTACCCATGCCCGTATTGATGAGAATCCCGTAATAAGGGGACGCGATCTCTGCTTTGACAAGACGTGCCAATAAAACCGCATCTTGAAACATGGAGCATGAGGCTAAAAAACGGTTCGAAATAATGACCGGGCTATGACGTGATGTCACGCTACAAAAGTTGTCAGTGGATTGGACTCATAAAATATTATACTCTCTGCGGATATGCATGGTGTTTGTTTTACAGAGTCGAACACGTTCTCTGTGTTCGAGAGCTGTTTTGGAGTATTTAGAGGAGGAACCCGCCTTGCAATGCCGAAGACAATCTGCGCGTCGGACACCTCGTCATTGAAGCCTGGTTCATGGGCTACTGTGGGAGTCCTGGATTAAGGGGTTCTCGGGCGTCTGACCCGTTGGACATGGGTCGGACTAATGACTATGAAGATACAAGACAAAAGACTCTCTCCCATGTCCGGATGGGACTCTCCTTGGCGTGGATGGCAAGCCTGACGTTCGGATATGAAGATTCCTTTCTCTCTAACCGACTTTGTACAACCCTAGTCCCCTCCGGTGTCTATATAAACCGGAGGGTTTAGTCCGTAGAGGCAATCATAATCTTACATGCTAGACTTCTAGGGTTTTAGCCATTACGATCTCCTGGTAGATAAACTCTTGTAACCATCATACTTATCGATATCAATCAAGCAGGACGTAGGGTATTACCTCCATCAAGAGGGCCTGAACCTGGGTAAAACTTCATGTCCCCTGTCTCCTGTTACCATCAACCTTAGACGCATAGTTTGGGACCCCCTACCCGAGATCCGTCGGTTTTGACACCGACACTTACCATCCTGCAGTTCGCTGTTGTCTTGGATAAAGTGTAAACAAATAGTTTAATTGTCATCTTTGGACACATTTTACTAACAATCTTTATCAGCTTCCTCACTTGATGCGGGTTCATCGATATCTCATTGCCCCATATGCAGAAAGGTCGAAACACGGATCTTTACCAATGACATATGTACCTAAATGCACCAAGTTAATATTAGAAGCTAAACAACAATTGCACAATGATGTAGTACACCACTCTTTTATAATATGTCTATATACATCCATATGTGGTAGTCCATTTGAAATCTCTAAAAAGACAAATATTTAGGAATGGAGGGAGTATCTTATAACATCCAATATACTCACATATTAGATGAACTAACATCTTATATTATGGGTCGGAAGGAGTTTAGTTCATTCTTACAAATTATCTGCTGCTGTATCCACGAGTAACAGTTAGTTTGAGCTAGTTCAGGCTCAAATAGCCCTAAAGTATATCTAAACAAGAGGGCTAGTTTTAGCAAGTTGCATCTATAACCCACCCAAAAAACTAGTATCCAACCCAAGAGGTGCTAATTGGAGCTAGTTCTCCTAGTGCATTTATTGTCAATCTAACCCTGCCATCCAAACAACTCTTTGGATGGAGTTAGTTTAGGGTTAGTAATGAGCTAGAAACTAACTCTAACCTCTAGATAGGTTGAATATCCAAATAGGGCTGTGTTGTTGCTGTTGCTGTTGTTGCTGTTGCTCTTCTATGTATATCTAGACATCATTAGAACATTAATGTAACACTCTCCTTGTTGCTATGTAGCCTAGGATTGCATGTTTAGACATTAAGTACGGTGCATGTTGCTATGTAGCCTCGGATATATTACATATGGCCCTAGTTAACCTAAGGAAAAATGGGTTGCAGATATATTCAGTTAAAAGTCTGATTCACCGATTAGTCCCTTATCAGCCGCCGGCATATATGGTACCAGCTACCGATATCCTGAACAGTGAGCAGATATAAGCCATATGATGAAACTAACCTCGATGGAAAACAACAGTTGTTCCCAAAATTGTCCTGTGTAGGTACATCAAGAAGCATATTAAGCACAACAGGCTAAACATCAACCAAAATTACACATGGCAGACAAAATAATCTCCAAAAGATAGCTTCAATGTGCAGGTTTAAGCATGCTAGTAAAGCAAAACAAGTGGAAAGGTGTGCTAACTGCAACAGGCCAAACATTTAACAACAAGCAAACATGGTCATTCAAACTGGTATTGTGCTGGTCTAAGTACACTGGTTATGGTTAAATAAAAATGGAAAGGCGTGTTAACTACAAGATGCAGCAACCAAATGTAGTCATTCATAGTGGTATTGTTGAAACTGGTACTGATGAAATTGAACTGCACAATTCATACTTGCACATATAGAATATCACGTTGTGAATAACTGGAATAAACAAGGCATACTACGAACAACCAAAGATAGCATTTGAAACTGAACATATGCTAACTACAAACAAGCGAACAATCAAAAAACTTTAAAAGAGGCATATGCTAGCTATAACAGGCTTAACAACAAGCAAATATATGCATTTCTATCGTATGTTTAAAACTGGATTGATGAAATGTACTGCATAGTAAATAATTGCACATATAGAGCATCACATTGTGAACAACTGAAATAAACAAGGCATACTACAAACAACTAGATATAGCAATTAAAACTGGACATATTCTCACTACACTACAAAAGGGACTCGACAAAACAAATTATGGGTTTCCCCCTATGAAGAGGCACGGCAAAACAAATCATGGGTTTCCTCACTTGTCATAGATGGGCTCGTTCCCATGGGAAGAGCACGGACCCTGGATGCACTCCATGTTGTCGCATATGGTCTCCTTCCCCTTGGAAGAGCACGGTTGTAGGATGCCCTCCCTGATGTCGCAGACGGGCGCTTTCCCCTTGGAAGAGCAAATGGGATCTTTCCCCTTGGAAGAGCCGGAGAGGGTGCCCTCCTCGTGGTCGCCGTCGATGAGGTCTGACTTGGAAGCTGTGGATCCCAAGCCAGCATCCCAGAACATGTCCTTCAGAAATGACAAAAGGGGCTCGATGGCGATGTAGAATGGCAAATTGTTGACAGCGAGCCAGAGGACATCGGCGGAGGGGCCATGGATGACATCGATGGCGGTTGAACCCGAGGGGTTGGGGGTGGGCCACTTAACCTATGACACAACCCGCCTCAGGGCGTCGCTGTCGATGACCTCGATGTTGTAGCCGGCGGACGAGACATGCCTGCATACTCTAGCCCGCTGCTTGACTGCCTGCCTCCAGTAATGGTCGTCAGCTTCCTCGCCGACGTTGGGCGAAGAGACGGCTGTACACCTCTTTTGGGCTAGTCGCTCCTCGAGCTCCACGGGAAGTGTAGCCGGGCTTAGGCTGCGACGCGCTGGAGTAGGGGATTGATAATCCCGAAGTCCAGGGAATCATCGTAGCAATTCCGAATGGTGGAAGTGATAAGTATGGAGTGTCGAACCCACAAGGAGCTAAAGGTAAGATCAATATTCTCTCAAGTCCTATCTGCCACTGATACGACTCTACATACACCGAACGTTTGCTTCCAACTAGAAACGAGAAATAAAACTACGTTGTGGGTATGAAGAGGATAACTTTGCATGATATTGGAGAGATAAAAGTTAAAAGTAGGGGATGTTATCATAAAGCTATAATATATTAATAAATATTATAAATAGCGAGTGTGGAATAATGATGGATCGGTGTGCGGAATTGTCTTAGGCCATTGTTAACAAGACTGATAGTCATCATTGCAATTTCATATGAGGGAGAGGCATAAGCTAACATAATTTCTCTTCTTGGATCATATGCACTTATTATTGGAACTCTAGCAAGCATCCGCAACTACTAAAGATCATTAAGGTAAAACCCGACCATAGCATTAAAGCATCAAGTCCCCTTTATCCCATACACAACAACCCCCTTACTCGGGTTTATGCTTCTGTCACTCAAGCAACCCACTATAAGTGAATCATGAACGTATTGCAACACCCTACATCGAGAATCCCTCATGCTTGGGCGACACGGAGGGCACAATAGGACAACACCAAAATAAAATATATAACTCGTACCAATCTAGATCATCAATCAACCCATAGACAAAGGAAATCTACTCAAAACATCATAGGATGTAAACACATCATTGGATCATAATATGTGGCATAAAGCACCATGTTCAAGTAGGGATTACAGCAGGGTGCGGGTGAGTGGACCGCGTAAAAGAGATGAGGATGGTGATGTTGATGAAGACGATCACCACGGCGATGATTCCCCTCCCGATGGCACTCCGGTGCCACCGAGAGAGAGGAGGAGAGGTTCTCCCCCTTGTGCTTCCTCCTCCATGGCCTCCCCCTTGGATGGGGAGAGATTCTCCCTATGGTCCTTAGCCTTCATGGTGGCCCCTCCGGGATCCTCCTCCATGCCCTCCGGTGATGATGGCCCCCTCCGGCAGGGTGCCAGAGAGGGCCTAGATTGATTTCTCGTGGCTACAGAGGCTTGCGGCGGTGGAACTTCTGATCTAGGTTAATTTCTGGAGGTTTCTGTATATATAAGAGGTTTTGGCGTCGAGAACAAGTCAGGGGGGTCTCCGGGCTGTCCACGAGGTAGGCGGGTGCACCTCTCACCCTCGTGGGCAGCCCGGGACTCTTATGGCCCAACTCTTTTACTCCATGGCCATCTTATGGTCCAAAAATGAGCTCCGTCAAGTTTCAGGTCAATTCTCCGTTTGGTTTTCCTTTTATGCGATACTCTAAAACAAGGAAAAACAGAAACTGGCACTAGGCTCTAGGTTAATAGGTTAGACCCAAAAACCATATAAAATAGCATATAAATGCATATAAAACATCCAAGGTTGATAATATAATAGCATGAATACTTCATAAATTATAGATACATTGAAGACGTATCAACATCTCCAAGCTTAATTCCTGCTCATCCTTGAGTAGGTAAATGATAAAAGAAATAATTTGTGAAGTGTGAATGCTAGCTAGTGCATAAGTTTCATCAACGATAGTTCCAAACACTTTTTCTAGCATCATTATATATCATAACAGTAGCTCATTTCGTAAAACTTTTCATGATCAAGTAACAAGCTATTCACATGTTAAAGTATAGATCATAAACTTTCTTGAAACTAACAAACTATATTCTTAGTCATCAAACAATTGCAACTCATCTTATTTTCAGGAAGGGTCTATGTTAGAGCTTTGATTTAGCAAACTCCACATACTCGGCTATCATTTAATCTTTCACAATTGCTAACACTCACGTGATATTTATGGGTTCAAAGTCTTAATCGGACACAGAGAAAGATAGGGGCTTATAGATTTGCCTCCCAACCTTTTACCTCAAGGGTAACGTCAACAATAATAGTTCATGATAACTTACATCCAATTGGATATATATACCAGGATCTTTCCAACACAATGTGCTTACCAAAGGATAAAATGTAAAAAAGAAAAGGTGAAGATCACCATGACTCTTGCATAAGGGTAGAAGATAAAAGTAAAAGATAGGCCCTTCACAGAGGGAAGCAGAGGTTGTCATGCGCTTTTATGGTTGGATGCACAAAATCTTAATGCAAAAGAACGTCACTTTATATTACCACTTGTGATATGGACCTTATTATGCAGTCCATCGCTTTTATTCCTTCCACATCACAAGATCATATAAAGCTTATTTTCTCCACATTAATAGATCATACATATTTACAGGGCAACTTTTATTGCGTGCACCGATGACAACTTACTTGAAGGATATTACTCAATCCATAGGTTGGTATGGTGGACTCTCATGGCAAAACTGGTTTAAGGAATGTTTGGAAGCACAAGTAGTATCTCTACTTGGTGCAAAGAATTTGTCTAGCATGAGGGGGAAAAGCAAGCTCAACATGTTGGATGATCCAAGACAATATACTTTATTTCGGATATAAGAAAACATAACCCATTACATTGTCTTCCTTGTCCGACATCAACCTTTTAGCATGTCATATTTTAATGAGTGCTCACAATTACAAAAGATGTCCAAGATAGTATATTTATATGTGAAATCTCTTTTCCTTCAATATTCTTTCATGACTTGTTCAAGTGACCAATTCTACGCTGGCTAACTTTCAATAAGTTTACTACCTATACTTATTCTGTGTGGAGTCATTACTCCCCATGGTATAAGCATATGAAACATATATAAATTCAGATTTATGATATTCAATTCGTTCAACCATTTACTCACAGGATATATGTGAAGCACATGAGTAAATGACAAACTACTCCGAAAAGATATAAGTGAAGGACATTGAGTAGTCAAATAATTAACTAGCCATGGGAGGATTCTTTTTTTTTCATTCAAAATTTCAGATCCAATGATTTTATTCAAACATCAATTAAAATTGAAAATACGCACCAAGCAAAACACATATCATGTGACGAATAAAAATATAGCTCCGAGTAAGGTATACCGATAATTTTGAAGACGAAAGAGGGGATGCCTTCTGGGGCATCCCAAGCTTAGGTTCATGAGTCTTCCTTGAATATTACCTTGGGTTGCCTTGGGTATCCCCAAGCTTAGGGTATTTCCACTGCTTATTCTCCTCATATCGATATCTCACCCAAAGCTTGAAAACTTCAATCACACAAAACTTAACGGAACTTCGTGAGATAGGTTAGTATGATAAAGAGTAAACCATTCACTTTGATACTGTCAAAGACAAGGCTCATAATTGTTCTCACACAATTCCTACTGTACCATATCATTTCTACAATTTATATTGAGAAATATAAGCCATAGAAACTAGAAAACAAGCAAACTATGCAATGAAAACAGAATCTGTCAGAAACAGAACAGTCTGTAATGATCTGAACACCAACCATACTTCTGCTACTCCAAAAATTCTGAAATAAATTGGTGGACGTGAGGAATTTGTCTATTAATCTTATGAAAAAAGAATCAACTCAATCTCACTCTTCTGTAAAATATGGAAGCTAATCTCGTGAGCGCAAAGTTTCTGTTTTTTACAGCAAGATCACATTAATCTTTCACCCAAGTCTTCCCAAAGGTCTTACTTGGAACTTTATTAAAACAAAAGCTATAATACATGATTAATACATTAGCTTAATCATGAGAACACACAAAAGCAGTAAGGGTAAATATTGGGTTGTCTCCCAACAAGCGCTTTTCTTTAATGCCTTTTAGCTAGGCATGATGATTTCAATGATGCTCACATAAAAGATAAGAATTGAAACATAAAGAGAGCATCATGAAGAATATGAATAGCATATTTAAATCTAACCCACTTCCTACGCCTAGGGATTTTCTGTGCACATGATTTATAGGAACAAGAATCAACTAGTATAGGAAGGAAAAACAAGTATAACTTCAAAACTTTAAGCATATAGAGAGGATTATTGCAACTCCTACAAACATGTATTCCTCCCTCATAATAATTTTCAGTAGCATCATGAATCTGTTCAACAATATTACCATCACATAAAGCATTCTTTTCATGATGTACGAGCATAGAAATTTTACTACTCTCCACATAAGCAAAATTCTCCCCATTCGGAATGGCGGGATCACTAGTTCCTAAAGTTGACACTCTTCCAAACCCGCTTTAGATGATAGTATTATTCATACTCAAAAAGATATAAGTGAAGTCCTTGAGCGTTCTACAATTAATATAGACTAACCAATATCCAAGCTCAAAATGTATAAGTGAAGCACACGAAGCATTCTATAAAGCCATACTCAAAAGATTTAAGTGAAGCTCAAAGAGCTGTTCTATAAGATCATACTTAGAAGATATAAGTGAAGCACATGAAGTATTCTATAAATTGATGAAGGTACATCTCATACCAGCATGGTTCTTAAATAAAAACAAAAACACAAAGGACACAAATCATGTGAACAAAACAAAAACCGAGGTATACCGATAATTGTTGAAGAAGAAAGATGGGATGCCAATCGGGGCATCCCCAAGCTTAGATACTTGAGTATCCTTAGAATATTTACTTGTGGTGCCTTTGGCATCCCCAAGCTTGAGATCTTGCCTCTCTTTATTCTTCTCACATCGGTAACTCCTCGTTCTTCGAACACTTCATCCACATAAAACTTTAACAAACACTTTGTAAGATTTGTTAGCATAATATAGCAAAATCACTACCTTTAGGTACTGTTTCAAACTCATTACAATTCCATATTAGAACTATAGATAATGTATTCCAACTTCTCTATGGTTCATACCCTCCGATACTAGCCATAGATGCATCAAAATAAGCAAACAACACACGAAAAACAGAATCTGTCTAAAACAGGACAGTCTGTAGTAATCTGGAGGTTTAGTAAACTTTTGTAACTCCAAAAAATAAATTTGAAAATTTTAAATTTTTCTACAGAAGTAATGTGCGGAAAGTTTCAGATCCATTTGACTTTCTAGTAGAAAATGTAAAATCACGCGCTACAGCCAAAGTTTCTGTTTTTGTTCTGCACATAGTAAGCAAGCAATCTAATCATCCTACAACCAAAGCTTGGCACATTATTTTTATAATACAAAGGATATATATATATATATATATATATATATATATATATATATATATATATATATAAGGGGATAATTATTTACAGAGAAACTTCCATGAAAAATTCTACATTGTTTCCGTGAGCATGAACACAAGTGCTCAAGGTCGACCCTCATTTCTTCAATGCATAACTTTCCAATCACTTCTCTTTTTGAAAAACTTTTTAGGCATGAGAGGCAAGTAAATTATTTTTGTATTTTCATTCTTTAATTTTTTTTATGTTTCACCCACAACTAAACAGAAACAAAAAAGGAAAAACAAAATCTACTTAGTGAAGAAAGAAAACAAGCACACATGAGAATATCAACCCCACGCTATTGCTCCCCGACAACGGCGACAGAAAAGAGCTTGATAATCCCCAAGTGCAGGGAATCATCATATCAATTCCCAATGGTGGAAGTGATAAGTATGGAGTGTCGAACCCACAAGGAGCTAAAGGTAATATCAATATTCTCTCAAGTCCTATCTGCCACTGATATGACTCTACATACACCGAACGTTTGCTTCCAACTAGAAACAAGAAATAAAACTACGTTGTGGGTATGAAGAGGATAACTTTGCATGATATCAGAGAGATAAAATATAAAAGTAGGGGCTGTTATCATAAAGTTAGAATATATTACTAAATATTATAAATAGCGAGTGTGGAATAATGATGGATCGGTGTGCGTAATTGTCTTAGGCAATTGTTAACAACACCGATAGTCGTCATTGCAATTTCATATGAGGGAGAGGCATAAGCTAACATACTTTCTCTTCTTGGATCATATGCACTTATGATTGGAACTCTAGCAAGCATCCGCAACTACTAAAGATCATTAAGGTAAAACCCAACCATAGCATTAAAGAATCAAGTCCCCTTTATCCCATACGCAACAACCCCCTTACTCGGTTTTATGCTTCTATCACTCAAGCAACCCACTATAAGAAAATAATGAACATATTGCAACACCCTACAATGAGAATCCCTCACACTTGCGCGACACGGAGGGCACAATAGGACAGTAACACGTCTCGAACGTATCTATAATTTTTTATTGTTCCATGCTATTATATTATCTGTTTTGGATGTTTATGAGCTTTATTATACACTTTTATATTATTTTTGGGACTAACCTATTAACCGGAGGCCCATCCCAAATTGCTGTTTTCTTGCCTATTTCAGTGTTTCGAAGAAAAGGAATATCAAACGGAGTCCAAACGGAATGAAACCTTCAGGAGAGTTATTTTTGGAACGGAAGCAATCCAGGAGACTTGGAGTAGACGTCAGGGAAGCGTCAAGGTGGCCACGAGGCAGGGAGGCGCGCCAGCCCCCAGGGTGCGCCCCCACCCTCGTGGGCCCCTCGTGGCTCCCCTGACCGGTTTCTTTCGCCCATATATGTCCATATACCCTAAAAACATCGAGGAGCAGAATAGATCGGGAGTTCCGCCACCAGAAGCCTCCGTAGCCACCAAAAACCAATCTAGACCCGTTCCGGCACCCTGCCGGAGGGGGGAATCCCTCTCCGGTGGCCATCTTCATCATCCCGGTGCTCTCCATGACGAGGAGGGAGTAGTCCACCCTCGGGGCTGAGGGTATGTACCAATAGCTATGTGTTTGATCTCTCTCCCGTGTTCTTGAGGTGGTACGATCTTGATGTATCGCGAGCTTTGATATTATAGTTGGATCTTATGATGTTTCTCCCCCTCTACTCTTTTGTAATGAGTTGAGTTTTCCCTTTGAAGTTATCTTATCGGATTGAGTCTTTAAGGATTTGAGAACACTTGATGTATGTCTTGCACGTGCTTATCTGTGGTGACAATGGGATATCATGTGATCCACTTGATTTATGTTTTGGTGATCAACTTGCGAGTTCCGTGACCTCGTGAACTTATGCATAGGGGTTAGCACACGTTTTCGTCTTGACTCTCCGGTAGAAACTTTGGGGCACTCTTTGAAGTTCTTTCTGTTGGTTGAATAGATGAATCTGAGATTGTGTGATGCATATCGTATAATCACACCCATAGATACTTGAGGTGATATTGGAGTATCTAGGTGACATTAGGGTTTTGGTTGATTTGTGTCTTAAGGTGTTATTCTAGTACGAACTCTATAATAGATTGATCAGAAACAATAACTTTGAGGTGGTTTCGTACCCTACAATAATCTCTTTGTTTGTTCTCCGCTATTAGTGACTTTGGAGTGACTCTTTGTTGCATGTTGAGGGATAGTTATATGATCCAATTATGTTATTATTGTTGAGAGGACTTGCACTAGTGAAAGTATGAACCCAGGCCTTGTTTCCTAGCATTGCAATACCGTTTGTGCTCACTTTTATCATTAGTTACCTTGCTGTTTTTATATTTTCAGATTACAAAAACCATTATCTACTATCCATATTGCACTTGTATCGCCATCTCTTCGCCGAACTAGTGCACCTATACAATTTACCGTTGTATTGGGTGTGTTGGGGACACAAGAGGCTCTTTGTTATTTGGTTGCAAGGTTGCTTGAGAGAGACCATCTTCATCCTACGCCTCCCATGGATTGATAAACCTTAGGTCATCCACTTGAGGGAAATTTGCTACTGTCCTACAAACCTCTACATTTGGAGTCCCAACAACGTCTACAAGAAGAAGGTTGTGTAGTAGACATCAAGCTCTTTTCTGGCGCCATTGCCGGGGAGGTTAGTGCTTGAAGATATATCTTTAGATCTTGCAATCGAATCTTTTTGTTTCTTGTTCTAGCACTAGTTTAGTTTATAAAAGAAAACTACAAAAAAATGGAATTGAGTTTGCCTCATACGCTTCATCTTTTTAATATCTTTCGTGAGAATGTTGGAAAGGAAAATTGTTCTCAAATGCTAGAAGAAGTCTATAAAATATTTGGCACGAAATCTTTGAATGATGAGCATGATTGCAATGTTGTTAGTATGAACTCCTTGAATATCCATAGTACTAATGATGATTGCACTAGTCATAATGAAAATGTCTCTTACAAGCATGTAAATTTTTGTGGAGTGCATAGAGTTTGCAAGTACACACCAAATAGGGAAGATAGATTTTGCAAGAGGCATAAGTATTTGGAAACTAAATGGTTGCAAGAAAGGCTAGATGTTTGTGCTGAAAATTTAAAATTTCTTCACCATACTTGTGAACTTTGCAATGAACATGGTCATTTAAATCTCAAATGCAAATTGTTTCATGATCGTATCATGTCCAAAAATTGTGATGATTTGATTTCCCTTGCACATCATAATGAACTTAGTTTGCTTTTGGGTTATGAAGAAATGAAACGTATAACCAAGCATATTCCAGAATATAACCTTGAGAAATTCATCGATATTGATCTAGAAGAAATTTTTATGTATTGTGCAGTGAATTGCATTGAAAACCCTTATATTGCCAATTACATAAAGAAAAGAAAACAAATAGAGGATGAATAGAATACTAATGAAAGGGAAGAGGCTTCCCAATATCCTCCTATTATTTCTTATGATGAATCGGGTAACGAGGAGGAGCCTTCTATTCAACCAATCTCATCAATAAGGAGCTCCGAAAAGAGGATTAAACCCACACATGATGTGAAGAAGAAAAATAAAAGACGTAGAAGCAAAGGTAAAAAGGTATCCCTCCCAAATTATGTTGCTCCTATTACTCATTGTGATGGTGATAATTGATATACTATTAGTGCTATCCATACTATTAATGATGAAAGTGATTATGCTTATGATATGAAAAGGCCCAAGCTTGGGGATGTTATGTTTTATGAGAATGACATGTTTGAGAACATATTTGCTGCAATTAATGTTTGTCCCAGGCTTTGGGATGCTATGTTTAATGAAGATGATATTTGTAGTCTCCCAAGTTTTGATATGCAAATTTATTATGATGATAGCATGCCTCCTACTTATGATGATTATATTGATGAAAGTGGGTTTGGAAGAGTGTCAACTTTAGGAAGTAATGATCCCACTATTTTGGAGGGTGTTGAATCTTATTGTGACAATTATGAAATTGCATTTGGAGAGGTCATGACTTTATTTAGTAATGATTCCACTATCTTGGAAGAGGTTTCAATTGATTATGATGAGAACAAAGTTGCTACTTATGATGATTATTGTGATGATACTTATGCTATAAAAAGTAGAGATGATTATATTTATAAAACTTGTCATGATTATGATTACCCTTTTTCTGAACATTACTCCTTTAATGTGGAAACAATTTATAGTATTCGAGTTTCTTATGATACTCCCACTATTCCGAACGAGAAGAATTTTGCTTTTGTGGAGAGTAATAAAATTTATATGCTTGTAGATCATGAAAAGAATGATTTATGTGATAGTTATATTGTTGAATTAATTCATGATGTTACTGAAAATTATTATGAGGGAGGAATTTATGCTTGTAGGAATTGCAATAATATCAAGTTTCCTCTGTACATGTTGAAAATCTTGAAGCTATGCTTGTTTTGCCTTCCTATGCTAGTTGATTATGGTTCCCACAAGTTGTTTGCTCACAAAATCCCTATGCATAGGAAGAGGGTTAGACTTAAATGTGCTAGTCATATTCTTCATGATGCTCTCTTTATGTTACAATTCTTATCTTTTATGTGAGCATCATTGAAATCATCATGCCTAACTAGGGGCGTTAAACGATAGCGCTTGTTGGGAGGCAACCCAACTTTATTTTTGTTCCTTGATTTTTTTCTCCTGTTTAGTAATAAATAATTTATATAGCCTCTGTTTATATGTGGTTTTATGCTTTTAATTAGTGTTTGTGCCAAGTAGAACCTTTGGGAAGACTTGAGTGAAGTCTTTGTGATCTTGCTGTAAAAAACAGAAACTTTAGCGCTCACGATATTAGCTGCCATTTTTTACTGGAAAGTGATATTAAGTTGATTCTTTTTGCAGGGGATTAATATACAAATTCCTAAGGTCCAAAAATTTATTTGAGAATTTTATGAGTTACAGAAGTATACGTTTGATACAGATTACTACAGACTGTTCTGTTTTTGACAGATTCTGTTTTCTATGTGTTGTTTGCTTATTTTGATGAATCTATGAGTAGTATCGGAGGGTATGAACCATAGATGAGTTGGAATACAGTAGGTTTAACACCAATATAAACAAAGAATGAGTTAATTACAGAACCTTGAAGTGGTGTTTTCTTTTCTTTCGCTAACGGAGCTCACGAGATTTTCTGTTAAGTTTTGTATTGTGAAGTTTTCAAGTTTTGGGTAAAGATTCGATGTACTATGGAATAAGGAGGGGGAAGAGCCTAATATTGGGGATGCCCAAGGCACCCCAAGGTAATATTCAAGTACAACCAAGATCCTAAGCTTGGGGATGCCCCGGATGGCATCCCCTCTTTCGTCTTCGTTCATCGGTAACTTTACTTGGAGCTATATTTTTATTCACCACATGATATGTGTTTTGCTTGGAGCGTCATTTTATTTTATTTTGTTTTGCTTGATGTTTGAATAAAATACCAAGATCTGAAATTCTTAAATGTTAGAGAGTCTTCACATAGTTACATAATTATTCAACTACTCATTGATCTTCACTTATATCTTTTGGAATAGTTTGTTGTTTGCTCTAGTGCTTCACTTATATCTTTTTAGAGCACGACGGTGGTTTTATTTTGAGGAAATAGATGAACTCTCGTGATTCACTTATATTATTTTGAGAGTCTTTAGAACAGCATGGCAATTTGCTTTGGTTATGAAACTAGTCCTAATATGATGGGCATCCAAGAGGGGTATAATAAAAACTTTCATATAGAGTGCATTGAATACTATGAGAAGTTTGATACTTGATGATTGTTTTGAGATATGAAGATGGTGATATTAGAGTCATTCTAGTTGAGTAGTTGTGAATTTGAGAGATACTTGTGTTAAAGTTTGTGATTCCCGTAGCATGCACGTATGGTGAACCGTTATGTGATGAAGTCAGAGCATGATTTATTTTTTGATTGTCTTCCTTATGAGTGGCGGTCGGGGACGAGCGATGGTCTTTTCCTACCAATCTATCCCCCTAGGAGCATGCACGTAATACTTTGTTTTGATAACTAATAGATTTTTGCAATAAGTATGTGAGTTCTTTATGACTAATGTTGAGTCCATGGATTATACACACTCTCACCCTTCCACCATTGCTAGCCTCTCTAGTATCGTGCAACTTTCGCCGGTACCATAAACCCACCATATACCTTACTAAAAATAGCCACCATACCTACCTATTATGGCATTTCCATAGCCATTCCGAGATATATTGCCATGCAACTTTCCACCATTCCGTTATTATGACACGCTTCATCATTGTCATATTGCTTGCACGATCATGTAGTTGACATCGTATTTGTGGCAAAGCCACCGATCATAATTCTTCATACATGTCACTCATGCATCATTGCACATCCCGGTACACCACCGGAGGCATTCACATAGAGTCATATTTTGTTCTAAGTATTGAGTTGTAATTCTTGAGTTGTAAGTAAATTAAAGTGTGATGATCATCATTATTAGAGCATTGTCCTAGTGAGGAAAGGATGATGGATACTATGATTCCCCCACAAGTCGGGATGAGACTTCGGACGAAAAATAAAAAAAGGGAAAAGGGGCCAAAAAAAGGAGAGAAGGCCCAAATAAAAAAATAATGAGAGAAAAAGAGAGAAGGGACAATGTTACTATCCTTTTTCCACGCTTGTGCTTCAAAGTAGCACCATGATCTTCATGATAGAGAGTCTCCTATGTTATCACTTTTATATACTAGTGGGAATTTTACATTATAGGACTTGGCTTGTATATTCCAATGATGGGCTTCCTCAAAATTTCCCTAGGTCTTCATGAGCAAGCAAGTTGGATGCACACCCACTTAGTTCTTTTGTTGAGCTTGCATGCAGTTATAGCTCTAGTGCATCCGTTGCATGGCAATCCCTACTCACTCACATTGATATCTATTGATGGTCATCTCCAGGGCCCATTGATACGCCTAGTTGATGTGGGACTATCTTCTCCTTTTTGTCTTCTCCACAACCACCATTCTATTCCACCTATAGTGCTATGTCCATGGATCACGCTCATGTATTGTGTGAAGATTGAAAAAGTTTGAGAACATAAAAAGTATGAAACAATTGCTTGGCTTGTCATCGGGGTTGTGCATGATTTAAATATTTTGTGTGATGAAGATAGAGCATAGCCAGACTATATGATTTTGTAGGGATAGCTTTCTTTGGCCATGCTATTTTGAGAAGACATAATTGCTTGGTTAGTATGCTTGAAGTATTATTATTTTTATGTCAATATTAAACTTTTGTCTTGAATCTTGCGGATCTGAACATTCATGCCACAATAAAGAGAATTACATGGATAAATATGTTAGGTAGCATTCCACATCAAAAATTCTGTTTTTATCATTTACCTACTCAAGGACGAGCAGGAATTAAGCTTGGGGATGCTTGATACGTCTCCAACGTATCTATAATTTTTGATTGTTCCATGCTATTATATTATCTGTTTTGGATGTTTATGGGCTTTATTATACACTTTTATGTTATTTTTGGGACTAACCTATTAACCGGTGGCCCAACCCAAATTGTTGTTTTCTTGCCTATTTCAGTGTTTCGAAGAAAAGGAATATCAAACGAAGTCCAAACGAAATGAAACCTTCACGAGATTTACTTTTGGAACGGAAGCAATCTAGGAGACTTGGAGTAGACGTCAGGGAAGCGTCGAGGTGGCCACGAGGTAGGGAGGCGCGCCTGCCCCCTAGGCGCGCCCCCACCCTCATGGGCCCCTCGTGGCTCCCCTGACCGACTTCTTTCGCCTATATATCTCCATATACCCTAAAAACATCGACGAGCATAATAGATCGGGAGTTCTGCCGCCAGGAGCCTCTGTAGCCACCAAAAACCAATCTAGACCCGTTCCGGGTGCCAGAGGGGGGAATCCCTCTCCGGTGGCCATCTTGATCATCCCGACTCTCTCCATGACAAGGAGTGAGTAGTCCACCCTCGGGGATGAGGGTATGTACCAGTAGCTATGTGTTTGATCTCTCTCTCGTGTTCTTGAGGTGGTACGATCTTGATGTATCGCGAGCTTTGCTATTATAGTTGGATCTTATGATGTTTCTCCCCCTCTACTCTCTTGTAATGGATTGAGTTTTCCCTTTGAAGTTATCTTATTAGATTGAGTCTTTAAGGATTTGAGAACACTTGATGTATGTCTTGCACGTGCTTATCTGTGGAGACAATGGGATATCATGTGATCCACTTGATGTATGTTTTGGTGATCAACTTGCGAGTTCCGTGACCTCGTGAACTTATGCATAGGGGTTGGCACACGTTTTCTTCTTGACTCTCCGGTAGAAACTTTGGGGCACTCTTTGAAGTACTTTGTGTTGGTTGAATAGATGAATCTGAGATTGTGTGATGCATATTGTATAATCATACCCACGGATACTTGAGGTGACATTGGAGTATCTAGGTGACATTAGGGTTTTGGTTGATTTGTGTCTTAATGTGTTATTGTAGTATGAACTCTATAATAGATTGATCAGAAAGAATAACTTTGAGGTGGTTTCGTACCCTACCATAATCTCTTCGTTTGTTCTCCGCTATCAGTGACTTTGGAGTGACACTTTGTTGCATGTTGAGGGATAGTTATATGATCCAATTATGTTATTATTGTTGAGAGGACTTGCACTAGTGAAAGTATGAACCCTAGGCCTTGTTTCCTAGCATTGCAATACCGTTTGTGCTCACTTTTATCTTTAGTTACCTTGCTGTTTTTATATTTTCATTTTACAAAAACCATTATCTACTATCCATATTGCACTTGTATCACCATCTCTTCGCCAAACTAGTGCACCTATACAATTTACCATTGTATTGGATGTGTTGGGACACAAGAGAGTCTTTGTTATTTGGTTGCAGGGTTGATTGAGAGAGACCATCTTCATCCTACGCCTCCCACAGATTGATAAACCTTAGGTCATCCACTTGAGGGAAATTTGCTACTGTCCTACAAACCACTGCACTTGGAGGCCCAACAACGTCTACAAGAAGAAGGTTGTGTAGTAGACATCAGACAACACCAAAATAAAACATACAACTTGTACCAATCTAGATCATCAATCAACCCATAGACAAAGGAAATCTACTCAAAACATCATAGGATGGCAACACATCATTGGATCATAATATGTGGCATAAAGCACCATGTTCAAGTAGGGATTACTGCGGGGTGCGGGAGAGTGGACCGCGTAAAAGAGATGAGGATGGTGCTGATGATGGTGATGTTGATGAAGACGATCACCGCGGCGATGATTCCCCTCCTGATGGCACTCCGGTGCCATTGAGAGAGAGGAGGAGAGGTTCTCCCCCTTGTGCTTCCTCCTCCATGGCCTCCCCCTAGATGGGGAGAGGTTCTCCCTCTGGTCCTTGGCCATCATGATGATGATGGCCCCTCCGGGATCCTCCTCCGTGCCCTCTGGTGATGATGGCCCCCTCCGGCAGGGTGCCAGAGAGGGCCTAGATTGATTTCTCGTGGCTACAGAGGCTTGTGGCGGCAGAATTTCCGATCTAGGTTAATTTCTAGAGGTTTATGTATATATAAGAGGTTTTGGCGTCGAGAACAAGTCAGGGGGGTCTCCAGGCTGTCCATGAGGTAGGGGGCGCGCCCAGGGGGTGGGCGCGCCTCCCACCCTCGTGGGCAGCCCGGGACTCTTCTGGCCCAACTATTTTACTCCATGGCCTTCTTCTGGTCCAAAAATAAGCTCCATCAAGTTTCGGGTCAATTGGACTCCGTTTGGTTTTCCTTTTCTGCAATACTCTAAAACAAGGGAAAAACAGAAACTGGCACTGGGCTCTAGGTTAATAGGTTAGTCCCAAAAACCATATAAAATAGCATATAAATGCATATAAAACATCCAAGGTTGATAATATAATAGCATGAATACTTCATAAATTATAGATACGTTGAAGACGTATCAGGCATGGGGATGGGGATCTGTGGGAAAGGGGGCGTTTGGCAGGTGTCATCTAAGAAACTCAGGGCGGCCTGGGTATGGAGATCGGTGGGTAAGCTACACGGGAAAACCGGTAGATGTTGCCAATGGAGGCCTTGCGGCGGCGGCGGCGGTGGGGACTTTGCTACGGTTTCGAGCGAGGGAGGGGTGTGTGTCTGCGCGCATGCCCGAGGAGGTTTTGGCGTGTGTGTGTGTGTGTGTGGAGGGGGCGCGGGGTGTTTGAGGAAATGACGCGGGTACTGAAAATTTTACTACACGGGAGTCAAAGGCGGGAGTGAAATGCCGAGCTATTGAAAATTTTGATGATAGTGCATCGCACACGGTCCGGAGAAAACAACCATGTGTTATGAAACAGAAAAACCCTCGAGGCGGGTAGATGTTTTCTAGGGATGCAGGCGGGATTGGGAACAAGAAACATCGCACACGGTCCGGAGATAACAACCGTGTGTTATGAAATAGAAAAACCCTCGAGGCGGGCAGATATTTTTGAGAAGGGGAGCCTCGTGGATCCCAATGTACTATGCGGATGTTTGTGTGATAGGTGCACCGGCGTGGCACACGGTTAGTTTGAGTGAACCGTGTCTGTTGCGTCATCCGACTTGTCTAATGTTCATAAATTTGGCGAAAAATGACATGGGAGAGGGTCAGAACACGAACACACTTGCATGTGGACCAAATTTATGTATCAAAAGGGTGGTTTGATTTTCAAATACCAAATGCAACTTCGATGTGGCACCTCTCTCGCAAAGTGCACAGTATTGCTTGCCCCCCTCGTGTCGGCACGAAGGGAATCCTAAGCTATGAATGCATGCCCCCTACCCTCAACCGAGGTTCACCTATCAAAGTGCGAAGTAGATAGCATCCCCCCTCCTCCCTTGTGTCGGCACGAAGGGAATCCTAAGCTATGAATGCATGCCCCCCAACCGAGGTTCACCGTAGCAAAGTGCGAAGTAGCTAGCAGCCCCTCACTCGTGTCGACACGAAG
>NC_041382.1:133673387-133703658 GCF_002162155.2 Triticum dicoccoides | reverse complement strand
CTAGCAGCCCTCCCTCCCTCGTGTCAGCACGAAGGGATTCCTAAGCTATGAATGCATGCCCCCCCCAACCGAGGTTCACCTAGCAAAGTGCGAAGTAGCTAGCAGCCCCTCCCTCGTGTCGGCATGAAGGGAATCCTAGCTAAGCTATGAATGCATGCCCTCCCCACAACCGAGGTTCACCCTAGCAAAGTGTGAAGTAGCTACCAGCCACCCCTCCCTCATGTCGGCACGAAGCACTAAAAAAAGACACATCCGTGACATTTTGGGCCGAACAAATTTTTTTTGTCATACATATGACACTTCTATGATGATAATTGTGACAAAACCCGGTATCATCATAGATGTGGTGGGCTCCTACTTCTATGACAAAAAATCATGACAAAAAATGGGCTTTTCGTCCTGGGCGTGCCAGAGACGCAGCTGCATGACATTCTTTGGGCCGTCCATGACGGAAAAAATTGTGGTAGAAGCGAGGGGGAGGAAAATTTTGGGGAGTTCCCAGTTACGGTGGGAGGCCGGGGGCCGAGCGATGCGCGTTTCTCTCATACACGTACACGCGTGTGTGTGAGGCGTTGGCTCTAACTGAACCCGAGCGAGGCGTTGGGCTCTAACTGAACCCGAGCGATTGCACTGCAGGCTACGCGTTACTGAAACCGAGCAATCGATCGATGGATGTTAACTGAACCCGATCGAGCGATTCCTTCACTACTGCTGCTAACTGAAGCCGATCGATGCTGCCTCTGGGATGAACAGTGAGCGTTGCGGGGGAGTTTGGATGAACAGTGAGCGGTGGCGTTGCCTCTGGATGAACAGGACCCCGTGGTGTGGTGGAGGGCTAGAGGAACAATAGACGATGGAGGGGTGCCCGTGGAGGGGTGGTTGAACCTGACCCCGTGGTGTGGAGGGCTGGATGAACAGTAGACGGTGGAGGGGTGCCCGTGGAGGGGTGGTTGAACAGTAGCCGATGGAGTAGCGCACGGTGGAGGTTGGATGAACAGGAGCCCGTGGAGGCTGGAGGAGGTCGATGGTAGCCCGTGGAGGCTAGAGGAGGTCGACGGTGGAGATGAACAGTATCCCGTGGAGTCCCGTTTTGCGGTACGCCACACCCCTCCCAATGAACATGACCCCCGTTTCGACCGTAGCGCTCCAACACAAGTCCATTTCGTCCGTTTTGCGGTACGCCCCACCCCTCCTGATCAACAGGACCCCCGTTTCGACCGTAGGAGGTCCGTTTCCTCTGTTTTGCGGTACGCCAGACCCCTCCCGATCAATAGGATCCCGTTTTGAACGTGGCTGGTCGAACACAAGGCCGTTTCCTCCGTTGTGCGGTACGCCAGGCCTCGTTTCCATCACCCGTTCCGTCCAAGCCCTCCCAATGAACACGACCACGCATTCTGTTCCGACCCAACCGGTTGGCTCCCACGCGTTCCGTTGCCTCCCCATGAACACGACGCATTCCGTTGCCTCCCCATGAACATGACGACGACGTTGCCTCCCCATGAACATGACGACGACGTTGTTTCTCCGTTCCGACCCATCCATGTACACGAGCCCTGGCCGTACGTATGCGCGAGTAGGCGTTCGAGACCCCACCCGTATGTACACATACGTGGCTGTATTTTCTTTCTTGCACCCTAGCGTTGTACGTACGTGTACATGCTACGTGCACTCCTCTACTGTGACATGTACGCGCCTCTACTACGACACGTGCGCACCTCTACATCCACCAGTATATATGTACGTACACGTTTGCGACCAGAATGACAATGCTACGTACGCTTCGACCAGGTGGGTCCCGACTGTCAGGCACTTCCTTGCTTGCGAAGATGTAGCTGGTGGGTCCCAGCAGTCAGGGGGTGAATCGTTTTTGTTTTTGCTCGGACACACTTCCTTGAGTGTGAAGATGTAGCTGGTGGGTCCCAGCAGTCAGGTGGAGGAATCATTATTTTCCACGTAATAAGGAGGCACTTCCTTGCTGCGGCCGTGGACCCAGCTGTCAGCGTCTCCACATACAGTTCACGTCCGATGGAAGTTGTTCCTTGACCACGTTGACCACGCCGCGCCGAGAGCACCAGGGCGGTGGACGACAGTGAGGCCTAGGAAGGGGACGACATGGAGCCGTGGAAGACGCGGCAGTGGAAGCCCGCGCGGAGAGGAGTACGAGGGTTCACTGGTTTGGATGTGGTGTGAGGCTGCCGTCGCCGTAGGGCCTGGCCAGCGGTGGGAATAGTAGGGGGCGGTGAGGCCTCCGCGGCAGCACAGCCGGCCACGGGAGGCAGGAGCATGCGGCACGACCGGCGCTGCTTTGGGCGGCTGGAGCAAGAAGACCAGAGGTTGAAGAAGCACTACGGCCATTGGATGGACATCGTACGATCACTGGAGCTAGAATCGTTTATGTTGACTAAGTTGACAAAGCCCTCCGTCCCCGTCAACTTAGTAGGCCCACAAGTCAGCCTCCCACCAAGGTGGGTCCCAGCTAGTAGGGGGTATTGATTTTTTTGTGCATAATAAGGAGGCACTTCCGGTGGGTCCGAGCTGACAGCAGGGGGAACGTTTTTTTTCACGAAATACGGTGGCCCTCGGGTGGGTCCCAGTAGTCAGGGGCAAACGTTTTTTCGCGAAATACTGGTGGGCGTCCGGTGGGTCCCTGCTGTCAGGTGGAGGAATAATTATTTTCCACGTAATAAGGAGGCACTTCCTTGCGGCTGCCATGGACCCAGCTGTCAGCCTCTCCACGTACAGTATTCTTCCAATGGAATTCGGTCATTGACCACATTGACCACGCCGCGCCGAGATCACCACGGTGGTGGACGACGGCGAGGCCTAGGAAGGGGACGACGCGGAGCCGGGGAAGACACGGCAGTGGATGCCCATGCGGAGAGGAGTACGAGGGTTCACTGGTTCGGCTGCGTTGCCGTCGCCGCAGAATAACAGGGGGTGTGGGTGAGTGGAGTGGAGGGATGGCCTGGTCAGCGGTGGGAGTAGTATGGGGGTGGTGAGGCCTCCGCGGCAGCATAGCCGGCCACGGGAGGCAGGAGCAGCGGCACGACTGGCGCTGCTTTGGGCGGCTGGAGCAAGAAGACCAGAGGTTGAAGAAGCACTATGGCCGTTGGATGGAAATCATACGGTCAGTCGAGCTAGAATCGTGCATATTGACTAAGTTGACAAAGCCCTTCGTCCCCGTCAACTTAGTAGGCCCACTATACTGGGTCCCAGCTAGCAGGGGGAGTATTCATTTTTTTGTGCGTAATAAGGAGGCACTTCCTTGCGTGCGAAGATATAGCTAGTGGGTCCGAGCTATCAGCGGCGGTAACGTTTTTTTCGCGAAATACAGAGGCCCTTTCGGTGGGTCCCAGATTTCAAGTGGAGGAATCATTATTTTGCGCGTAATAAGGAGGCATTTCCTTGCATGCGGCCGTGGCCCAGCTGTCAGCCTCTCCACGTACAGTCCACTTCAGATGCATGTCGGTCGTTGACCACGTTGACCATGCCACGCCGAGAGCACCAGAGCGGTGGACGACGGCAAGGCCTAGGAAGGGAATGACACGGAGGTAGGAAAGACTCGGCAGTTGTTTTTGTTTCCCACGCAGAGGGGATGTAATATCCCAAAATTCTAAATTTTGGAATGTTATAATAAATAGATAGATTTGATTGATTATTTCATTGATTGACTGAAAGTGAGTGAATTCGAAACTTTTGAAACTTAAATGAGAGGGAATAAAAGGACTTTCCCAAACTTTCATATTTGCTTTCTGATCTCCGTGAATTCAAAATACTTTTCATCACAAAACCCTGGAGAGAAGATGACATGACTTCTTCCATTTTTTAAATGAAATGGGGTGTTTGAAAATATTTGAATTTCATTTGGGAAAATATTTCCAATTCTGAAATTTTATGCAACTCAATGATTTTCACGAGAGAAGATAAAATGACTTCTTCAAATTATATGAAATATGAGTTGGGAGTTTCAAAGAATTAAATTCAAAGTTCTTTTGAATTTATTTTCAATTTGGAGTTATTTGAGTTTTATTCAAATTATTTTTCTCCAAAAATAAAATACATGGAAAATAGGGTAACATGATTCCCTACAACAGAAAATTGGAGAAAAATTAATTTGAAATCATTTTGTTTTTTTTTAAATATTTTTTGTTGGATTTTATTAGACGAGTAGCACTCTTTGAATTATCTGATTTTGTGTGTATTTTATTTAATGCTAGAAAAATGTCCATGTCGTAGAAAATCTTTTTCTGAAAATATTGGTATATTATATGCCTATATAATATTTTTATTTCCATTTTTTTTATTCTGTTTTGTTTGTTTGGAAAAAAATCTTTATGAAAAAAAACCCTTCACCGACTGGGCCGGCCCAGCTCCCAGGCCAGGCCACGGCCCAGAGCCCAGCCGCGCCCGAAGCCGCTCCGCTCCGCTCGCCCGCTCGCAACTACGATCGGCCGCCGCCTCGCTCAGCCACCGACAGGTGGGACCCACCTGTCGGGATCGTCCCCGACCTCTCACCGGAGTCCCGCACGCGCACGCTCCGCCAGCCGACGCCGTGCTCAACCCGGACACCTCCCTCGCCTTGCCCATCGCCCAAGGCGACCCGCCTATATAAACCCCGAGCCCGGCCCCGTTTTTGCCTCGAACCGCAGCCGCCCTCGCCTCCCCACGCCCCACGCGAACTCGCCGGAGTTCGCGAGCTCCGCCGAGATCTGCCACCTTTGCCCCGCACTCCACTGCCGCCTACGCCCAACGTCGCCACCACCACCGGAGTCCCCTCGTCGCGCCGCGCCTCCCCATGGGTTCGCCCGAGCCGGAGAGCCACCGGAGCTGCCGCCCCCTTCATAGCCGCCGCCGTCTACTCAGTCACCGGCGACTCAAATCGCCGCGGTAACCACAGCCCTCCTCGTCCGTCCGATCTGGATCTAAGGATCCAGATCCATTTGTTTTAAGCGTTTTTTTTTCTATTTAGAGAGCGTTCGTTAGCTTAGGCTCTGGAGCAAACGGTTTTCGTTAGTTAGCGTTCGGCGGTGAATGTTCGTTCGGTCGAATTTTCCTTTTTCCTTTTAATTTCGGCCAGGGACCTATCTGTGATGATTTTATTTACAGATTAGTCCCTAATTTTCAAACGACCACATCTTTTCACTCGTTAGTCCAAATCCAACGAAACCAACGCCCACGTCTTCGTTATGATCTCCTCTATCCAGTAATTCAACTCAAACAGGTTTTTGAAAACTTTAAAATTTGAATTAGAACAGATTTAAATTCAAACTTCATTTGATCATAACTTGAGTTTTGTAACTCCGTTTGAGTTGATTCTTTTTGCAAATCGAAGCTCTTGACCTAAACTTTCTGATAAGGCCAAATTAATATAATTTTGGTACTGTTAGAAATTGTTTTATGTTGCAAGAGTTATTTGCTTGGTTTTGATGTTTTTCGAATTGTTTTCTTCGATCTTTTTGATCTTTTGAGTGATTGCTTATGTGTGGTTACTATGGCTTGCTTACGATAGATTGACCGGAGTGTGACGAGTAGAGCTATCAAGATTTTTGAGTGCGAATCATATTCATCAACATTGCAGGCAAGTTCACACTTTGATCATATCCTCTTTCATACCCAGTTTTTATTGCATTAGATCAAGCCTCAAACAGTGCATGATTAGGATCTAATTAAATTGTGGGATGGGAAGTAGTTGAGGTAGTACCTATTACCTGTTTATTATCAAACCCTTGGGAGTTACTATTACGTTATGCTTAGATTGCCATGCTATGCTCATAGACGTGGATTGGGTTTTGAGAGTATTCATGACAGATGTGAGATTGTTAATTAATGGTTTACTTAAGGTGGCAACTTAAACACACATCTGGGTGGATTGAGGCACCTTGGTATTCCAGGATTGCCTATCAAGACACCTGGGTAGACCAGGGTTGCCTGTTTTTTTATGGACCGCCACCCAGGCTCAAAGGGATCATGAGATTATTCATGCTAGAAACTTCCGTGTGCAGCCACAAGCTATTATGGGCTCTAGCATAGTTGACTAAGTCGTGCGAACTCTTACAGTGGTAGACTAACAGATGTAGGGGATGTAGGTGGTACGGTCTACTCGATAGTAAGGTGCTAGCGCTTCTGAAAGACTATGTCTCGGTCATCCATCTTCTCAAACACCTTGTAGTGCGAGAAACCAAACGGAGGCGAACGAGTCTTGTGGGGAAAAGTGCGCAAACCTCTGTAGAGTGTATAAACTAATCATGATTAGCCGTGTCCCCGGTTATGGACATCTTGAGTATCTAGTACCTGGATTTTTATGTGAATCTCAACATGTTACTCTAAATTAATGTTGTTGGGTTTTGTTTAATGATGATGCTTAATTGGGATTGAGAATGCTGTCAACCATTCTCAATGTTTAACAACTACCATGATAGATAAATAAATTTTATTCCTTTGAAGTAGGAAAAAATTGGCTTTACGCAAAACTATAACCATAGAGCTTTTCCACCAGCCAAATATGCATGTAGTGATAGCCTTTATTCATCATTCTCTATGGTGTGAATTTGCCAGTACATTCAATGTACTAACCCTTTGTGGCTGCAACGTCTCATGTTGCAGGATTATCTTACGACGAGTAAGTGATACGTTAGGGTTACGATTTCTACACTCAACTTTGCCGTTGGTGTTGATGGGAATCCACAACCTTGTTACTTCTGCTATTTTGGATTGAGGTAATAGTATTTACGTTACCTTTTACATGTGATTTACCTCTGTTATAAATCCTTGAGTATTGTGTGTGTCAGCATACCGATCCAGGGATGACACTTAAGCACAGAGACTTGACCGTCTAAGGTCGGGTCGCTACAGGGGAGTATGACTGTACGAGGGTTTACTGGTTCGTCTGCCGTCGCCGGAGAATAACAGCAGGTGTGGGTGAGTAGAGGGATGGCTAGGCCAGCGATGGAAGTACGGTGGGGCGGTGAGGCCTGCGCGGCAGCAGAGCCGGCCGCGGGAAGGAGGGAGCAGGTAGTCCCGCCGGCGCTTGTTTGAGCGGCTGGAGCGGGAAGAGCAGAGATTGAAGAAGCACGATGGCCGTTGGATGGACATCCAACAATATATAGGCCATTTGTGGAAAGCCTCAAATCTTTAGAAAACAGCATACAACCCATCTTCCATTATTTCAAATAATTTACAGCCCATTTGCTAATTCTTACGGGTTTTTTGGAGCCCATATTCTTTTTATTAGCATTACAGCCCATATTGTGGCCACGGTTAAAAAATTATATGAAATTTTTCATATGTCGGTGCGGTCTGAACTGTTTTTAATCCTGAAATTTCGAGTCACGTTCAGACTGATTTAAAAAATAAATGTATATCAATATAAAATCCAATAAATTATCCACGCATAAAAATCAATGCAATTTAAAATCTCGAAATGAAAAAAGATATTCCAAACTAATTGCCGGTTTGATGTGTTTTAAAAATGTACAACCCATTTCTCATTACTGATAGGCCATTTTCTCGGCCAGCCGAATGAAGCTCTCCTCGTCTTGAAAGATTTGCAACCCAACAGGCCTGATAAAGCGACTTACTTGACAAATCACAAAAAAACTGGGCTAGCTTTCAGAAAGAAAAAAAACTACTGGGCTGGTCTGTGGTAAACATAAAAGAAAAGGCTGTCTAGACAGGCCAGAGTGTCCAGCACAGCCCAGTTGACACCCTGCTTCCGTCTCCAAAACAAATTAGATAAATGCCACTCCAATTATGGCGATTCATAAAAATGCCACTGCAAGTTTTGCAAACTTTGAAAAACGCCACTGCAGTTTGCAAACTTTGAAAAACGCCACTCCAGACTTCGAAAAATGCCACTAGAAATGGCATGATATGACATTTTTCAAAGTTTGGAAATTGCAGTGGCATTTCTCGGATACACTAGATTTGGAGTGGCATTTATCAAATTAACCCAAAACAAAAATAACTAGGCAAGCTGCTGGGTCCCTGGTGTCAGCCGCTCGTTGTGCAATTCTCTCGTTTATTGACTACATTGACAAAGGCATGGGACCCAGATGTCAGAAATCCACTAGGAGGAGCCATTTTTTATTGGCTTGAAATAAGGAGGCACTTGCTTGCGTACTGCCATGACCTTGGTGGGTCCCTGCTATCATCCTCTCCACGTGCAATCATCTCCTAATTGTGTACGTGTCAACTTGCTAGGCCCACAAGTCAGCCTCTAAACCCGTGGAGGACAAATACAACCCATTTAAAAAAATAACAGCCCATTCCATACGTTCAAACGGAAAGTTCAACATTCAGAGCAAAGTAACAGGTCTGATCCACATATAGAGTACTGAACTTCCACGTTGACAACCATCATAGCCAAGTTAACTATCTACTCCCACTAATACTCTAGTAGCGTATAAGTACTAACTTACTCTTAGCTAACTAGACGATGCCGGCCGCCATCTGTGGTACACGCTAAACGCCGGCATCGGCGTCGTGCGCCTCGCCTCGGACTTGCAAGAGGTACAATAGGGCGCGTTGCTCGCGCGCGTTGTGTTGGGGAACGTTGCAGAAAATTAAAATTTTTCCTACGGTTTCACCAAGATCCATCTATGAGTTCATCTAAGCAACGAGTCAAGGGAGAGAGTTTGCATCTACATACCACTTGTAGATCGCGTGCGGAAGCTTGCAAGGTGATGATGTAGTCGTACTCGACGTGATCCAAATCACCGATGACCAGCGCCGAACGGACGGCACGTCCGCGTTCAACACACGTACGGGACGGGAGACGTCTCCTCCTTCTTGATCCAGCAAGGGGAAAGGAGAGGTTGATGAAGATCCAGCAGCACGACGGCGTGGTGGTGGATGCAGGGCGTCACAGCAGCAGGGCTTCGCCGAGACTACGAGGGAGAGACGTAACGGGGGGAGATGGAGGAGCCAGGGGCTGGTGTGTGAAGTCCCTCCTCTCCCCCACTATATATAGGGGTGCCAGGGGGGCGCCGGCCCTAGTAGATGAGATCTACTAGGGGGGCGGCGGCCTAGGGGAGGTTTCCCTCCCCCCCAAGGCACCTAGGGGTGCCTTCCACCACTAGGACTCCTCCTAGGGGGAAACCCTAGGCGCATGGGCCTATAGGGGCTGGTGCCCTTGGCCCATGAAGGCCAAGGCGCACCCCCTACAGCCCATGTGGCCCCCCGGGACAGGTGGCCCCACCCGGTGGACCCCCGGGACCCTTCCGGTGGTCCCGGTACAATACCGATAACCCCGAAACTTGTCCCGATGCCCGAAATAGCACTTCCTATATATAATTCTTTACCTCCGGACCATTCCGAAACTCCTTGTGACGTCCGGGATCTCATCCGGGACTCCGAACAACATTCGGGTTTCTGCATATGCTTATCTTCATAACCCTAGCGTCACCGAACCTTAAGTGTGTAGACCCTACGGGTTCGGGAGACATGCAGACATGACCGAGACGCTCTCAGTCAATAACCATCAGCGGGATCTGGATACCCATGATGGCTCCCACATGCTCCTCGATGTTGTCATCGGATGAACCACGATGTCGAGGATTCGATCAAACCCTGTATGCAATTCCCTTTGTCAATCGGTACGTTACTTGCCCGAGACTCGATCGTCGGTATCCCAATACCTTGTTCAGTCTCGTTACCGGCAAGTCACTTTACTCGTACCGTAATGCATGATCCCGTGTCCAACACCTTGGTCACATTGAGCTCATTATGATGATGCATTACCGAGTGGGCCCAGAGATACCTCTCCGTCATACGGAGTGACAAATCCCAGTCTCGATCCGTGTCAACCCAACAGCTACTTTCGGAGATACCTGTAATGCACCTTTATAGTCACCCAGTTATGTTGTGACGTTTGATACACCCAAGGAACTTCTACGGTATCCGGGAGTTACACGATCTCATGGTCTAAGGAAGAGATACTTGACATTGACAAAGCTCTAGCAATACGAACTACACGATCTTTTATGCTATGCTTAGGATTGGGTCTTGTCCATCACATCATTCTCCTAATGATGTGATCCCGTTATCAACGACATCCAATGTCCATAGTCAGGAAACCATGACTATCTGTTGATCACAACAAGCTGGTCAACTAGAGGCTTACCAGGGACATATTGTGGTCTAAGTATTCACACGTGTATTACGATTTCCGGATAATATAGTTATAGCATGAATAAAAGACAATTATCATGAACAATGAAATATAATAATACTTTTATTATTGCCTCTAGGGCATATTTCCAACAGTCTCCCACTTGCACTAGAGTCACCAATCTAGTTACATTGTGATGAATCGAACACCCATAGAGTTCTGGTGTTGATCATGTTTTGCACGTGAGAGAGGTTTAGTCAGCGGATCTGCGACATTCAGATCCGTGTGCACTTTGCAAATCTCTATGTCTCCATCTTGAACATTTTCACGGATGGAGTTGAAACGATGCTTGATGTGCCTGGTCTTCTTGTGAAACTTGGGCTCCTTGGCGAGGGCAATAGCTCCAGTGTCCGTGTCGACGTAACCCTTTACGACGAGCTCTTCGTCTCCTCCATAAACAAGAAACATGTCCTTTGTCCTTTTCAGGTACTTCAGGATATTCTTGACCGCTGTCCAGTGTTCCTTGCCGGGATTACTTTGGTATCTTGCTACCAAACTTACGGCAAGGTTTACATCGGGTCTGGTACACAGCATGGCATACATAATAGATCCTATGGCTGAAGCATAGGGGATGACACTCATCTCTTCTTTATCTTTTGCCGTGGTCGGTGACTGAGCTGAGCTCAGTCTCATACCTTGTAACATAGGCAAGAACCCCTTCTTGGACTGATCCATTCTGAATCTCTTCAAAATCTTATCAAGGTATGTGCTTTGTGAAAGACCTATGAGGCGTCTCGATCTATCTCTATAGATCTTGATGCCTAATATATAAGCAGCTTCTCCAAGGTCCTTCATTGAAAAACACTTATCCAAGTAGGCCTTAATGCTGTCCAGAAATTCTATATTATTTCCCATCAGGAGTATGTCATCTACATATAATATGAGAAATGCTACAGAGCTCCCACTCACTTTCTTGTAAACGCAGGCTTCTCCATAAGTCTGCATAAACCCAAACGCTTTGATCATCTCATCAAAGCGAATGTTCCAACTCCGAGATGCTTGCACCAGTCCATAAATGGATCGCTGGAGCTTGCATACTTTGTTAGCGTTCAGAGGATCGACAAAACCTTCCGGCTGCATCATATACAGTTCTTCCTTAAGATGCCCGTTAAGGAATGCTGTTTTGACGTCCATCTGCCATATCTCATAATCATAGTATGCGGCAATTGCTAACATGATTGGGACGGACTTTAGCTTCGCTACGGGAGAGAATGTCTCGTCGTAGTCAATCCCTTGAACCTGTCGATAACCCTTAGCGACAAGTCGAGCTTTATAGATGGTAACATTACCATCCGCGTCCGTCTTCTTCTTAAAGATCCATTTGTTTTCTATCGCTCGCCGATCATCGGGCAAGTCTGTCAAAGTCCATACTTTGTTTTCATACATGGATTCTATCTCGGATTTCATGGCTTCAAGCCATTTGTTGGAATCCGGGCCCGCCGTTGCTTCTTCATAGTTCGAAGGTTCATTGTTGTTTAACAACATGATTTCCAGGACAGGGTTGCCGTACCACTCTGGTGCAGAACGTGTCCTTGTGGACCTACGAAGTTCAGCAGTAACTTGATCCGAAGTGCCTTGATCATTATCATGGTTTTCCTCTTCAGTTGGTGTGGGCATCACAGGAACGGTTTCCTGTGCTGCGTCACTATCCCGCTCAAGAGGTAGTACTTCATCGAGTTCTACTTTCCTCCCACTTACTTCTTTCGAGAGAAACTCTTTTTCCAGAAAGCATCCGTTCTTGGCAACAAAGATCTTGCCTTCGGATCTTAAGTAGAAGGTATACCCTACAGTTTCCTTAGGGTATCCTATGAATACGCATTTTTCCGACTTGGGTTCGAGCTTTTCAGGTTGAAGTTTCTTGACATAAGCTTCGCATCCCCAAACTTTTAGAAACGACAGCTTAGGTTTCTTTCCAAACCATAATTCATACGGTGTCGTCTCAACGGATTTAGACGGTGCCCTATTTAAAGTGAATGTAGCTGTCTCTAGAGCGTATCCCCAAAATGATAGCGGTAAATCGGTAAGAGACATCATAGACCGCACCATATCCAATAGAGTGCGATTACGACGTTCGGACACACCGTTTCGCTGAGGTGTTCCAGGCGGCGTGAGCTGTGAAACGATTCCACATTTCTTTAAGTGTGTACCAAATTCGTGACTTAAGTATTCTCCTCCACGATTTGATCGTAAGAATTTTATCTTTCGGTCACGTTGATTCTCCACCTCATTCTGAAATTCCTTGAACTTTTCAAAGGTCTCAGACTTGTGTTTCATTAAGTAGACATACCCATATCTACTCAAGTCATCTGTGAGAGTGAGAACATAACGATATCCTCCGCGAGCCTCAACGCTCATTGGACCGCACACATCGGTATGTATGATTTCCAACAAGTTGGTTGCTCGCTCCATTGTTCCGGAGAACGGAGTCTTGGTCATTTTGCCCAAGAGGCATGGTTCGCACGTGTCAAACGATTCATAATCAAGAGACTCTAAAAGTCCATCGGCATGGAGCTTCTTCATGCGCTTGACACCAATGTGACCAAGGCGGCAGTGCCACAAGTATGTGGGACTATCGTTATCAACTTTAAATCTTTTGGCATCTACACTATGAACATGTGTAATATTACGCTCGAGATTCATTAAGAATAAACCATTGACCATCGGAGCATGACCATAAAACATATCTCTCATATAAATCGAACAACCATTATTCTCAGACTTAAATGAGCAGCCATCTCGTATTAAACGAGATCCTGATACAATGTTCATGCTCAAACTTGGCACTAAATAACAATTATTAAGGTTCAAAACTAATCCCGTAGGTAAATGTAGAGGCAGCGTGCCGACGGCGATCACATCGACTCTGGAACCATTCCCGACGCGCATCGTCACCTCGTCCTTTGCCAGTCTCCGTTTATTCCGCAGCTCCTGCTGTGAGTTACAAATATGAGCAACGGCACCGGTATCAAATACCCAGGAGTTACTACAATTACTGGTAAGGTACACATCAATCACATGTATATCAAATATACCTTTGGTGTTGCCGGCCTTCTTATCCACTAAGTATTTGGGGCAGTTCCGCTTCCAGTGACCCTTCCCCTTGCAATAAAAGCACTCAGTCTCAGGCTTGGGTCCATTCTTTGACTTCTTCCCGGTAACTGGCTTACCAGGCGCGGCAACATCTTTGCCGTCCTTCTTGAAGTTCTTCTTACCCTTGCCCTTCTTGAACTTAGTGGTCTTATTGACCATCAACACTTGATGTTCTTTCTTGATTTCAGCCTCTGCTGACTTCAGCATCGAGAACACTTCAGGAATGGTCTTTTCCATCCCCTGCATGTTGTAGTTCATCACAAAGCTCTTGTAGCTTGGTGGGAGCGACTGGAGGATTCTGTCAATGACCGCCTCATCTGGGAGGTTAATGTTTAGCTGGGTCATACGGTTGTGCAACCCAGACATCTTTAGGATGTGCTCACTGACAGAACTGTTTTCCTCCATCTTACAACTGTAGAACTTGTCGGAGACATCATATCTCTCGACCCGGGCATGAGCTTGGAAAACTAGTTTCAGCTCTTCGAACATCTCATATGCTCCGTGATGCTCAAAACGCTTTTGGAGCCCCGGTTCTAAGCTGTAAAGCATGCCGCACTGAACGAGGGAGTAATCATCAGCACGAGACTGTCAAGCATTCATAATGTCTTGGTTCTCTGGGACGGGAGCGTCACCTAGCGGTCCTTCTAGGACATATTGTTTCCTGGCAGCTATGAGGATGATCCTCAGGTTCCGGACCCAGTCCGTATAGTTGCTGCCATCATCTTTCAGCTTGGTTTTCTCTAGGAACGCGTTGAAGTTCATGTTGACATTAGCGTTGGCCATTGATCTACAAGACATATTTGCAAAGGTTTTAGACTAAGTTCATGATAATAAAGTTCTAATCAAATTATGAACTCCCACTTAGATTAGACATCCCTCTAGTCATCTAAGTGTTACACGATCCGAGTCGACTAGGCCGTGTCCGATCATCACGTGAGACGGACTAGTCATCGTCGGTGAACATTTTCATGTTGATCGTATCTTCCATACGACTCGTGTTCGAACTTTCGGTCTCCGTGTTCCGAGGCCATGTCTGCACATGCTAGGCTCGTCAAGTTAACCCTAAGTGTTTTCGCTGTGTAAAACTGTCTTACACCCGTTGTATGTGAACGTAAGAATCCATCACACCTGATCATCACGTGGTGCTTAGAAGCGACGAACTGTAGCAACGGTGCACAGTTAGGGGAGAACACTTCTTGAAATTTTATAAGGGATCATCTTATTTACTACCGTCGTCCTAAGTAAACAAGATGCATAATACATAATAAACATCACATGCAATTATATAGTTGTGACATGATATGGCCAATATCATATAGCTCCATTGATCTTCATCTTCGGGGCTCCATGATCATCTTGTCACCGGCTTGACACCATGATCTCCATCATCATGATCTCCATCATCGTGTCTTCATGAAGTTGTCACGCCAACGACTACTTCTACTTCTATGACTAACGTTTAGCAATAAAGTAAAGTAGTTTACATGGCGTTATTCAATGACACGCAGGTCATACAAAAAATAAAGACAACTCCTATGGCTCCTGCCGGTTGTCATACTCATCGACATGCAAGTCGTGAATCCTATTACAAAGAACATGATCTCATACATCACAATTCATCATTGATCACAACTTCTGGCCATATCACATCACATGATCAATCGCTGCAAAAACAAGTTAGACGTCCTCTAATTGTTGTTGCATCTTTTACGTGGCTGCAATTGGGTTCTAGCAAGAACGTTTTCTTACCTACGAATCACCACAACGTGATTTTGTCAACTTCTATTTACCCTTCATAAGGGCCCTGTTCATCGATTCCGCTCCAACTAAGGTGGGAGAGACAGACACCCGCCAGCCACCTTATGCAACTAGTGCATGTCAGTCGGTGGAACCGGTCTCACGTAAGCGTACGTGTAAGGTTGGTCCGGGCCGCTTCATCCCACAATACCGTTGAGCAAGAAAAGACTAGTAGAGGCAAGTAAGATGACAAAATCCACGCCCACAACAAAATTGTGTTCTACTCGTGCAAAGAGAACTACGCATAGACCTAGCTCATGATGCCACTGTTGGGGAACGTTGCAGAAAATTAAAATTTTTCCTATGGTTTCACCAAGATCCATCTATGAGTTCATCTAAGCAACGAGTCAAGGGAGAGAGTTTGCATCTACATACCACTTGTAGATCGCGTGCGGAAGCTTGCAAGGTGATGATGTAGTCGTACTCGACGTGATCCAAATCACCGATGACCAGCGCCGAACGGACGGCACCTCCGCGTTCAACACACGTACGGGACGGGAGACGTCTCCTCCTTCTTGATCCAGCAAGGGGAAAGGAGAGGTTGATGAAGATCCAGCAGCACGACGGCGTGGTGGTGGATGCAGGGCGTCACAGCAGCAGGGCTTCGCCGAGACTACGAGGGAGAGACGTAACGGGGGGAGATGGAGGAGCCAGGGGCTGGTGTGTGAAGTCCCTCCTCTCCCCCACTATATATAGGGGTGCCAGGGGGGCGCCGGCCCTAGTAGATGAGATCTACTAGGGGGGGCGGCGGCCTAGGGGAGGTTTCCCTCCCCCCCAAGGCACCTAGGGGTGCCTTCCACCACTAGGACTCCTCCTAGGGGGAAACCCTAGGCGCATGGGCCTATAGGGGCTGGTGCCCTTGGCCCATGAAGGCCAAGGCGCACCCCCTACAGCCCATGTGGCCCCCCGGGACAGGTGGCCCCACCCGGTGGACCCCCGGGACCCTTCCGGTGGTCCCGGTACAATACCGATAACCCCGAAACTTGTCCCGATGCCCGAAATAGCACTTCCTATATATAATTCTTTACCTCCGGACCATTCCGGAGCTCCTTGTGATGTTTGGGATCTCATTCGGGACTCCGAACAACATTCGGGTTTCTGCATATGCATATCTTCATAACCCTAGCGTCACCGAACCTTATGTGTGTAGACCCTGCGGGTTTGGGAGACATGCAGACATGACCGAGACGCTCTCAGTCAATAACCATCAGCGGGATCTGGATACCCATGATGGCTCCCACATGCTCCTCGATGTTGTCATCGGATGAACCACGATGTCGAGGATTCGATCAAACCCTGTATGCAATTCCCTTTGTCAATCGGTACGTTACTTGCCCGAGACTCGATCGTCGGTATCCCAATACCTTGTTCAGTCTCGTTACCGGCAAGTCACTTTACTCGTACCGTAATGCATGATCCCGTGTCCAACACCTTGGTCACATTGAGCTCATTATGATGATGCATTACCGAGTGGGCCCAGAGATACCTCTCCGTCATACGGAGTGACAAATCCCAGTCTCGATCCGTGTCAACCCAACAGCTACTTTCGGAGATACCTGTAATGCACCTTTATAGTCACCCAGTTACGTTGTGACGTTTGATACACCCAAGGCACTTCTACGGTATCCGGGAGTTACACGATCTCATGGTCTAAGGAAGAGATACTTGACATTGACAAAGCTCTAGCAATACGAACTACACGATCTTTTATGCTATGCTTAGGATTGGGTCTTGTCCATCACATCATTCTCCTAATGATGTGATCCCGTTATCAACGACATCCAATGTCCATAGTCAGGAAACAATGACTATCTGTTGATCACAACAAGCTGGTCAACTAGAGGCTTACCAGGGACATATTGTGGTCTAAGTATTCACACGTGTATTACGATTTCCGGATAATACAGTTATAGCATGAATAAAAGACAATTATCATGAACAATGAAATATAATAATACTTTTATTATTGCCTCTAGGGCATATTTCCAACACGTTGGCCCTTTCCATGCCGGCGTGGTGCACCGAAGCTTCGGCTTCCAAGCGGGAAACCCACTTGACGAGCTGATAGTAAAAATTGGCTTCGCGAACGTGTGCGTGCCCGACAGCCTCTAGGGCTATTTACCGGGCACCGGCCTCCACGTAGTCGGCCCAGTTGTGGGCGCTCTACTCGCGACTCAGAGCGCCGGTGCGCTGCCGCTCCATGTCCCGCTGGCGGCGCAAATCGGCGATACGCTGCTCCTCCGCCAGGCGGCCGCTCTCTAAAAACTCCTGCTCCTCCGCCATGCGGTCGTGCTCCAACAACTCCTCAGTCTCCGCCTTGCCATCCAAAGACAAATAGAATGCCTCCTCCCTCCGTCTGCCTACCGGTGAAAACCCGAACACTAGTTCCGGCGGTGACCGCCTCCGGCGTCGCCTACCGCAGACGGGCGGGGGCTTGGCGGACGTGGCGAGCGACGTCGGGCCGGTGGGGGCTTATGAGGATATGACAAGTTGGGTCACGGTGGCACCGGAGAAGGCCGAGAAGCAGTACTTATAGGCGGAAGGTAGCGCGACGGTTATCGGAATTCAATGCATAATGGCTTAGCGCGCCAGCTTGCCATGGAAAACTAGAGAAACTGAAATTATGACTGTGCCGTCCCGTCCCGTCTGGGTCGCACGCTGGCATGGCGGTCAAACGAGTGCACTCGAATCATCTCCCTCCTTGTCAATAATGATTCCATGGATTTAAAAAGCCCGCAACAATTAAAGCATATCTTTTTTCGCATCAGTTAGCTGCCTTAATTACGGCCGGCTGCATACATGCACTCAGAATTGCTCGCAGGCAGTACGCGAAGCAGCATGCAACGAGTCACAGCCGACGGCACGCATGCAGCCACTTAAATCGCTGGAATTAATTAGGCTTAAACATCTGCATGCCGTTAATTATTGCCATGCCTTGGTCTTGCTGCTTTGCTCACGAAATTAATTAGTCTTAAACTTCTTCAGAGGTAGGCATTTTTATCCGTGTAGGATCGATAGTGTAGCTTGTCAGTTTCTTCAGAGGTAGGCATTTTTATTCAAAAAACTGCCACTTCGCATCTTGTGTCGCAAATAAAACTGCCAGGAGCGCATTTATAGGCTAGCTAGTGATCGATCAGTAACTTGTAAACACTGAGCGAACAGAAATAAGTAACTGTTAATGCATCTCAATGATTCACAGATCATATACAAATATGTAGCTCCAAAAGCAAAGATCAGCCACTTTGGATCTTGCGTCGCAACTAAAACTAACTAGTACGATTCCCATACATAAGATCAACATGTTAATGCATATCAATGATTCATAGATCATATACAAATATGTAGCTCCAAAAGCAAAGATCTAGAAAAAACATCTGTTCTTCCTACTAACACGGATGCTTCTCTTGGCCAACATTCAGTACAGACTGAAAGACAAATTTGTTTGTGAAGTCTACAATTTCTCTTGCAAACGTAAGTGGTTTCACCAATAGATGGAACCATGAGAATGAACCACACATGATGGAGGAACATCCACTTCAATATGATTTGGTCTTCTCTCGATCACACCGCGAGACTATTTTCGGAATACAAACTTTAACTTAGGCAAAATGATGCCCATTGTATAATCAGACCAAAGCAATGAAGCACCTAGTGTTGGCCAATAAATAGTACAGTACTACTTTTCTGCAGTCCATGAAGTGACTATCCAATCTTTCTGTGTCTATTTTCAAATGGCACTGCATGCAGTGACTATACTATTCTCTTGTGCAGTTCAACCAAAATTGCAGACACTTTGTTTGTTTGCCAAATAGCAACGGGCAGACATCTTTGTCTGCACAAAAATCAAGCAGATAGTAAACATATACCACACCTTGTATTTTCGGTTTAAACATGTCTCTTCCGCTTAGCATCTGTCATGTTCTGGACTGGACAATCTGATACAGTTATGTTTTGCCCTGGACAATTTCATACTAAATTGATTTGCTGGTTCAGAGCAGAAATATAGCGCCTATTCTTCATCAGACCAAGGATATCCATGTTCGCAGTGATGGAAGAGGTGAAATCGATACAACCAAAATTGAGCATCCAATCGTTGAATCCTGTCCTGCACCTCCAATGTAGGTCCACCCTGCCAATAAATTCACATGCAAACCACTAGTATTACTATCTAATGACAGTACAAAAAGAGTAGCAAGATAGTAGCAAACCATGTACCTTCGTAATGAACAGCTCATAGTGCCACCAATTGGATAAAAATGTTTGGAAAAAAACATGCTCCTAATGTTGAACCAGTTGGACCTTTTGTGCAGTTCCACTAAAATCGAGCATCCCTGTTTTCATAGATATTGAAAGTGTGATTACTCTAAAAGTGGCACTAGTTGAAGCATAGACTCACAAATATAAGCATTCCAATTTCTTAATGGGAAAAGGTAGCAAGACTGTTTCTAACCACCTATTTGAAGGAATAAATAAAGCAACAACGGCTGATGTCAGGAAGGCATACATAGTTTTTTCTGAAAAACTGAGCCATTCCTGACCTTTCCTCTTCTTTTAAGCAAATTTTGTGCAGTTCTACTAAAATAAAATGCCATCACCGCCATGACAATTCAGTGACACTGTACAAAATGAAATGACTTAACATTACATCATGATGTCAGGTATGTAGTCGACAGGCATTAGAGACAAACACACAGACCTCCCCCGATAACATAATGAACATTAATTTTAACAAAGGTGTGACTAGCTTTACTGAGATAATTTGAGTGAACTCTACACCCTTTTTTCCTTAATATAAAACGTTTTCATGGTTCAATTTAAAGTACCCAAACGTCTAGTATTTAGAAAAACAGGTAGTAGTTTTCTTGAGCACATATCTGGGAAAGCTTGCCACACTTTATTTATGTCCATACGCTAATGCAACACCATTTGAATACTACAAATATACACTAATCCAGTGGCTAGTGCAACTTTAGAGTAGTTAGTTTATTACAGGGTACAGTACAATGGTTTTACTGAACATATTTCAATAAACTCTAGCACTGGAAGGTTTCTATAAGAATTAACAATACAAAATGTAAAGGTAACAAGTTTCAACATTGGTATACTAGCTATGCATGAGCATTAAACCAAATACAAAAGTCTGAAAGTAAGTAGCATTATTAACTAATGACAGTATAAAAAAATTGCAAACCATGTACCTCCAAGGTAAATATCATTTCGAACTCAGGGGGACCTTAAAAATTGCTATCCCAATCTTGATAATCGATCAAACATAAAAACTTGATCGAACGAATCAAGAGAACAGCCGGAGGAGGAGGTGCCCACTCTTGACCTTTCCTCTTGTCTTCATAATTGTCTATGCAGTTTAACCAAAATAAAATGACATCAGCGCCTTGGCATTTTGGTGACATTGTACAAAAAAATTAACTTATCTCATGAAAGTGAGGTATGTAATTTATAAGCATTAACAGTGAAAAAATCTGAAGGTAGTAACAAGTTTCATCGTTGGTATACTGGCTATGCAACAGGATTAGAATGCCATAGCTGAAAAATCTTTAATACATCCACAATCCACAACTAACCCTGAAATAATCCAGTGACATTAAATGGCATTGCTTAAATTTATCGGTGGCATTAGACTGAGAGCGGCATTAGTTAAATGTGGCATCACTTTAGCAGTAGCATTGCTTGACTTGACTGCTGGCGTTATACTAACATCAAAAAAAGTGGCAATAAGAGCATGGGAGGCCCATTCGGATAGTGGGCGCACCAGTACGATGTACCTCCATGGACGAAGAGTGGTGAGGGAGGTATGGTTGCCCAGAGCAACAAATATCCAGGCAGCATATGTGGATTACGTCCCATTTTTGTTCTCTTTAGCCACCTTTTTCCTATGCGAGGACAACAAACAGATCGACCTGGTCATTCTCTATTGCGTTGTCATGCCTTTCTACCCTTATTCAACCAAGAGACATGAGACTCGTTCCTTAGCTACTGATTTCCCCTTTTCAACCTAGATGCGGGTTCGATGCCTACTCTCTTGGACAGTACAGTCTCCCTTCCTTTCCTTATTCAACCTAGACATGGATTAGTCTGCATGAAGTAGGGTTTCCTTTAATAGTGCAAATTATGGTTTTCGTCTGCGTGGCCAGCAGAGCAGAGGATAGCAAATTGGGAAGATGGTGGAGTGGAAAAAGATCCACATGCAACGACGTGGCTGATGGTGCAATAGAACAAGGTTATGGTTCGAAAAGAGGTAGCATACCTGAGGGTCGACGGGAAGTGGCTTCGCTCATGGTCGTCGTCCTCCGCACACACTACGGCAGCGAGCTTGGGGACGGAGGCCATCCCGCGTGGGCGCTAGGTCTGAGAGGACGACCTTGTCGTCAGTGCGTGATCTCGCTCGCCGACGACGAGTGCGTCAACGCTGCACGCCCTTTTCTTCCCCGGCGGATCTATGACCACCGGTGAGGAGGGAGAGAGGGGCCGTCTTTTTTAGATCTGGAGAGAGGGTGGTAGTGTGAGAAGCAAGTGGGCAGCCCTTAGCAAGAAAGCGCTCAAGCTCCAGCCTATATATCTTTTTTATACTACTAGTACTGGAGGTGGAGTAGTGGTAGAGTAGTTTATATTTTCTCTGTGTACAGTACCAGTTAGTCGTGCTTCAAAACTGATCGGCACGCCATTAAAAAAATAAAGGTCGATAACTAATGCGGCACCTCGGGCCAACACGGCCAGATCACATTTTGCACGAGAAATTACACATCATGTTTCATTGACATGTGGTCCCGTTCCAACATATCAGTGAGACGACGGCGAGTAGTAGGAGTATTTCCAAATTGTAGCGACCCGACCCGACTGGATCAAGTCTCTGTGCTTAGGTGTCATCCCTGGATCGGTATGCTGACACACACAGTACTCGAAGGATTTATAACAGAGGTAAATCACATGTATAAAGTAACGTAAATACTATTACCTCAATCCAAATAGCGGAAGCAACAAGGTTGTGGATTTCCATCAACACCAACGGCAAAGTTGAGTGTAGAAATCGTAACCCTAACGTATCACTTACTCGTCATAAGATAACCTGCAACATAAGACGTTGCAGCCCGAAACGGGTCAGTACATTGAATGTACTGGCAAATTCACACCATAGAGAATGATGAACAATGGCTATCACTACATGCATATTTGGCTGGTGGAAAAGCTCTATGATTATAAGGTTTTTGCGTAAAGCCAATTTTCCCTACTGCAAAGGAATAAATTTATTTAACTATCATGGTGGTTGTTGAACATTGAGAATGGTTGACAGCATTCTCAATCCCAATTAAAAATAATTAAAACCCAACAACATTAATTAGAAGTAACATGATGAGATTCACATGATATTCAAGTACTAGATACTCAAGTTGTCCATAACCGGGGACACGGCTAATCATGATTAGTTTGTACACTCTGCAGAGGTTTGCGCACTTTTCCCCACAAGACTTGATCGCCTCCGTTTGGTTTCTCGCACTACATGGTGTTTGAGAAGACGGATGACCGAGACATAGTCTTTCAGAAGCGCTAGCACCTTACGATCGGGTAGACCGTACCACCTACAACCCCTACATCTACTAGTCTACCACTGTAAGAGTTCGCACAACTTAGTCAACTATGCCAGAGCCCATAATGGCTTGTGGCTGCACACGGAAGTTTCTAGCATGAAAGATCTTATGATCCCTTTGAGCCTGGGTGGCGGTCCAAAAAAAACAGGCAAGTCCTGATAGACATCAGGTGCCTCAATCCACCAGATGTGTGTTTAAGTTGCCACCTTAGATAAACCATTAATTAACAATACTCACATCTGTCATGGATATCACTCACCCAATCCACGTCTACTAGCATAGCATGGCATAATAAGCAAACGTAGAAGTAACTCCCAAGGTTTCCTGATAATACAGGTGATAGGTACTACCTCATCTACTTCCCATCCCACAATTTAATTAGATCCTAATCATGCAATGTGTGAGGATTGATCTAATGCAATAAAACTGGGTTGTAGAAAAGGTATGATCAAAGTTTGAGCTTGCCTGCAATGTTGATGAAGATGATTCGCACTCAAAACTCGTGATAGATCTACTCGTCACACTCCGGTCAATCTATTGTAATCAAGCAATAGTAACCACACAATAAGTACTCATCTAATGCACAAGTAAAACTCGAACGAGAGAACGAACCTGAAAGTTCAACTTAAGAACTCTGGTTGCAAAGAAATAACGAACCGAACAAATGACGGAAAACAAACGGCGGAAGAAAACAACTCGGTTCAAGCAAGTTGAAACTAGGTCAAATTTTACCGGGGCAAAAACTTGTTCAAGTTGATTAGACGGAACGGCGGTTTCGAGACGAAACTCCAGGCGCTTGAATCACCTGATTCTGATAAACGGGCGAGAAGATAAACTAGAACGAAGATCGGATCTGAGATCGCGATCGCGGAATAAATCCGACGAAAAGAAAGAGACGAACGGTTAAACGAACGGGCGTCGTTAACCGGGAATAATCGGTGATCACGTTCGTTGAGACGAACGGTCCTAAAGAAGAACGAAAACCGATCTAGGGTTTTCGGAAAAGAAACCGAAAAAGAAAACGGAAAACCGATCTAGGGTTTCGGAAAAGAAACCGAAATGAAGAATCGGAGAGAAAAACCGGAAAAGAAAACCGGAACGGTTTCTTTTAAAAGAACCGAACCGCGGGGAAGAAAAAGAGAGGCGCGGGGCTACCTCCGGCGAGGCGGGGCGAACGATGGCGACGACGGCGTGCTAGGGCGGCGGCGGCGGCGCTATAGGGGCGGCGGCGGCGGGTGACGGGCGCGGGGTGGGGCGCGGCTTGGGGAGGTGAGGGGGTTTGGGTTTTTGGTGTGAGGAGAGGGGGCCTGCGGGGTTTTTTTTAAACGGTTTCGCGCGCAGAAAAACACAGAAAAGAAAATCTAAACGGGCTCCAAAAATTCTAAAGTAAATTTTCCCCGACTCCTAAAAATGAGTCGAACAAAATGAACTTTACTCCGGACCTAAAATGAAATTTTCGAAAACGCGCATTTTTCCCTATCCAAAGAAAAACAAACAAACACCGGAAAATGAAATTTGATCTATTTATTAAATCTTCATTTTTCCTATATTTTGGGAAAGTCATATTATTCCCTCTCTCATATTTTGATATTGGAAAAATAATTGAAGATGAAATAAATAAATCAAATGATCCTCTTTTCAAATTCGAGAAAATTCTCAAATATGAAAATAGAAATCTCCAACTCTCTCCGAAGGTCCTTGAGTTGCGTGAAATTTCTAGGATCGACCAAAATGCAAGAAAATAAGATATGCATGATGATCTAATGTATAACATTCCAAATTAAAAATTTGGGATGTTACAAACCTACCACCCTTAAAAGGAATCTCGTCCTCGAGATTCGGAGAGGCTAGGAAGAAAAGGTTAGGGTTTGGGGGTCTTCTCAAAATCCATCGATCATCACATGGTGTCGGGGGTGCTACCACCCTTAGAAACGTTGTTACGGTCCCATCAATACTCATATACTCCATCCTTATTTTTGACAGGGCCGGTCTTCTCAGATCTTCAGTTTAATTCCTTTCTCTGGGCTCTTCCGGTGATTGCATAACCTTTACCCCAATTCTTCTGTCATTTCCTCTTGGTAAGGTTATTTCGAGACTGGGTCTTCTTACCTGGCGGGTCTAGCGCCAAAACTAAACAACTATCGATATTTCATGGTGGTCAACAATTTATGGTTTCTCCTGCAGGAAATGGGTCTGGGTTGATCCTCACCGTATAACCTACGGTTGGCAAAAGCTGCCTTGTACAAGGGAAAAAATACCTACCATTCTAAGCCTTAAACAAGGTTTTGATCGTCGTCTCTCCACTATAGGTAAGTCACTCAGATTTACCATCCCATATAGCAAGGCGAATAATAAGAGTAAGTCGGTATGGTGATCAATCCATCCCGCACCCAAATCATTACCATGTATACAGTTTAGCGAATCTCGTATTCTAACACTCGGTCATCCTCACAAGCATTGCAGAATTTCTCTTGTCAACGAACCAAGTTCGGATATAGCCATAGATTCTGCAAGCCAGACAAACATCTATCGTTCCTTCACAACTCTCAGGTTTTGCGTAAACTCCTATAAAATCATCTGTCGATCAAATCGTAACTCCCTCCAGGGTTTTTCCTTCAGCAAGAATGTGCTTGCTTCTTGGCAGGTCCTGGGGCCTGTGGGTTATGGCCCATCTCATCACTTGTAGTCCTTGAACTTATCATCGGGCAACTTATCATTATTCCAACTTCCAACTTCCTAGCATTCTTAAATCCATCCAATTGTATTGTCTACCTTCCTTCTATTGGCACCAAACTAAGACGTGAGTACTAAGACTTGTCATGGGGTTGCCATTGCTCCATATTACCAACATCATACCTCCTTTATATCCAATAGTACTTCATCTCTTCATCCTCGTGGGATATCCCTCATACCGAGATAAAAACTTATACTTATGAAGTCCATATTCCACTTCGTGGAACATCATTATCCTTTCCGCGGTCAAGCATCCTTACAGGGGAATATTGGCCATCTCTGCATGGCACTTCTTCAACTGGGAAACGTGAAACACATCTTGAACTCCTGACAGTCCTTCGGGTAACTCAAACTTGTAGGCCACTTCTCTCATACGCTCCAAAACTTGGTATGGTCCTACAAATCTCGGGGCTAACTGTCCCTTAACTCCAAATCATTTAACTCCTCGCAGAGGGATCACGCGAGACATGCTCTGTCTCCAATGTCATAGACTACCTCCTTGCGTTTTTAAGTCTGCATAACTCTTCTACCTGGATTGAGCTACCTTCAGTCTATCTCGAATCAACTTAACATTCTCTTCTGACTCCTTGATCACATTTGGTCCAAACAACTGACGGTCTCCAACTTCATCCCACATACTCTTGGGGCATCACACATATCAAGACAAAACTCGTATTCATTTTGTCCGAAATCCACTCAGTGGAGTATGCTTATCTTTTCCAGGGGTCAACGGTTCTTACAGGGTACTACCACCCTTAAAATGCTCCAATATTTTATAGACCATATTTCTCATATCCTCAAAAATGGTCAACGTCTTTCCTCATAGAGTAACTCCTAAAATCCAAATAAGTACCAACACTGCTAACTTTATTGATTCTCAAATTATTACAATCTCCTATTTTTCCTTTACATGCCTCAACTCAACACCTCAATATAAAGGAAAATGTCCTCACTACTACGACTATATTTCTTCTGTTACAAACTCAACTACTTATCACAAGTCTCCTTCTCCTTCAGACAATCTCTGGCAAAGTGCCCTGCTTTATTACAACTAAAACATATTACTTCTGACAAGTATCGAGGTTTCCTTTTTGGGCATTTGTTGAGGTAGTGCCCTGACTCCTTGCACCCATAACAGGTGACATGACTCAGATCCTTCCTGGAATCCAATCTACTTCTCTTTTTGGACTTTTCCATTCTAATCAGGGCTTCTATTTCCTGTGGGTCATACTCTACTTCCTCAGCCGGGAATTCTACTAGATTCCCATTCATACAATTCTGGGAGATGTGTCCTGCTTCTCCACATGAATAGCAAGACTTGGTGTAGGGTTTAATTGGTTCCTCTTTGGGTGTGTCCTCCACCTCGTCCTTCATCGCAGGTTCTTCTAAAATTTCGATGAGGGCTCCTTTCATTACTTCGTTCTTCTGCTGGATGGTTCGTTGTACCATGGGGTAAATGTGACACTGAGCAGGATAGTGGGTAGTCCCTTCACACAAGAAACAAGTGATCTGCCTAGTTGGGCATTCTTCAGCTGGGTGACTTCCTTCACAATTAGGGCATTCATCCTTGTGTTCTTTATGGCTGTGTCCTATTTCTCCACAAAGCTTGCATGCACAAGTTTTTTTCATATCCTTTCCATAAGGCTTCAATTTCTGGGACACAAACTGAGACTTTGGCAGATTTAACTTAAATTCTTTCCAAGTGGTTACTCCTTGCCATCCATTGATGGTTTGGTACATCCTCCACCAAGTAGCAGCACCTCTTTCAAAGCACTGAAGAGCATGCTGGGTCATATCATGTCCAACTATAGGGTTATTCTTCATGTGATCCTCCATGTTCTGAATCCATCGGTCCGTCTCCAACTGACTCATCGGTCCAAAAAATACAAGCTCATCTTCATTCATCCTCTATTGGGTCCATGGGTTTGGGGTAAGATAAGAGAGATAGAGAGGGATGCACACAATACAAACAAAAGTTTTGAAAAGACAGATTTTTTTGTTGTGGCTGTCAAAAAAACAACAAACAAATGACAGCTCACAATTGTCGCATCTAACGTAGGTGTATAACAGGGGTTTGGTCTTCTAAGGTCAACGTCGCCAAACTCTTCAAGTCTTGTTCATGCCTCCAATGGCTTCTTCCGATCGTGTTTGTCCTTCTCAATTTCTTCTGCCAGATCCTCTCTGTTGACAAAAAGTTTCTTGTGACGTCCTTTAATATTTCTGGAGTGGCATTCAAAACTTCTGGGTTTCAACATCCTTGACATGAACCATGGTCATACCGTCCTTCAGTTCCTGACAATTCTCCGGTATCTCGAGGTTGTAGCTCCTCCAGCTTGGCTACTCTCATCTTCAGGATCCTGAGTTCCTCATGAAATACTTCCTTGTCTAATATTGCTTCCTGCAGATCCCTCTTAACTTCTTGATGTAATTCTCCAAATCATGGCGATACACCGGCTAAGGTTAAAACTTCTTCTTACTAATAGGTGCTTCATCAGCCTTCTTCCATCAAATCCATTTTGAGGAAATGCATCCTTAACTCAGCACGGTGACAATAGCATCAGCGCGAGATAACTTCTTGGATAGCTGTGTTTCTGCTCTTGTCATTTCCATGAGCTATCATTCCATAGTTGATATCTCCTGCCTTAGGGTTTTCTTGACAAAACTTTGAGTTCTCATGCTCCTTGTTTCAGTCTTTCTCCGATACACCTTGATCTCGGGTATTCACAACTTCCATAGTCTGCCAAGTTCCAAAAGGGTAGCCATTCCTAGGTCATACAAATCTGGGAATTCTTCAGAGCCTTCAAATTCTACTTGTCTTCGGTCTTCAGCCGTTGTAGTTTCCATTATCATAATGTATGGTAAAATCCTCTTCATTCCGAATGGTCTCGGTTGTCCGATATCTTGTACATCTTGGATCAAGTCTCTGTGCTTAGGTGTCATCCCTGGATCGGTATGCTGACACACATAGTACTCAAAGGATTTATAACAGAGGTAAATCACATGTATAAAGTAACGTAAATACTATTACCTCAATCCAAATAGCGGAAGCAACAAGGTTGTGGATTCCCATCAACACCAACGGCAAAGTTGAGTGTAGAAATCGTAACCCTAACGTATCACTTACTCGTCGTAAGATGACCTGCAACATAAGACGTTGCAGCCCAAAACGGGTCAGTACATTGAATGTACTGGCAAATTCACACCATAGAGAATGATGAACAATGGCTATCACTACATGCATATTTGGCTGGTGGAAAAGCTCTATGGTTATAAGGTTTTTGCGTAAAGCCAATTTTCCCTACTGCAAAGGAATAAATTTATTTATCTATCATGGTGGTTGTTGAACATTGAGAATGGTTGACAGCATTCTCAATCCCAATTAAAAATAATTAAAACCCAACAACATTAATTAGAAGTAACATGATGAGATTCACATGATATTCAAGTACTAGATACTCAAGTTGTCCATAACCGGGGACACAGCTAATCATGATTAGTTTGTACACTCTGCAGAGGTTTGCGCACTTTTCCCCACAAGACTCGATCGCCTCCGTTTGGTTTGTCGCACTACATGGTGTTTGAGAAGACGGATGACCGAGACATAGTCTTTCAGAAGTGCTAGCACCTTACGATCGGGTAGACCGTACCACCTACAACCCCTACATCTGCTAGTCTACCACTGTAAGTGTTCGCACAACTTAGTCAACTATGCTAGAGCCCATAATGGCTTGTGGCTGCACACGGAAGTTTCTAGCATGAAAGATCTTATGATCCCTTTGAGCCTGGGCGGCGGTCCAAAAAAAACAGGCAAGTCCTAATAGACATCAGGTGCCTCAATCCACCCAGATGTGTGTTTAAGTTGCCACCTTAGATAAACCATTAATTAACAATACTCACATCTGTCATGGATATCACTCACCCAATCCACGTCTACTAGCATAGCATGGCATAATAAGCAAACGTAGAAGTAACTCCCAAGGTTTCCTAATAATACAGGTGATAGGTACTACCTCATCTACTTCCCATCCCACAATTTAATTAGATCCTATTCATGCAATGTGTGAGGATTGATCTAATGCAATAAAACTGGGTTGTAGAAAAGGTATGATCAATGTGTGAACTTGCCTGCAATGTTGATGAAGATGATTCGCACTCAAAACTCGTGATAGATCTACTCGTCACACTCTGGTCAATCTATCGTAATCAAGCAATAGTAACCACACAATAAGTACTCATCTAATGCACAAGTAAAACTCGAACGAGAGAACGAACCAGAAAGTTCAACTTAAGAACTCCGGTTGCAAAGAAAGAACGAACCGAACAAACGACGGAAAACAAACGGCGGAAGAAAACAACTCGGTTCAAGCAAGTTGAAACTAGGTCAAATTTTACCGGGGCAAAAACTTGTTCAAGTTGATTAGACGGAACGGCGGTTTCGAGACGAAACTCCAGGCGCTTGAATCACCTGATTTCGATAAACGGGCGAGAAGATAAACTAGAACGAAGATCGGATCTGAGATCGCGATCGCGGAATAAATCCGACGAAAAGAAAGAGACGAACGGCTAAACGAACGGGCGTCGTTAACCGGGAATAATCGGTGATCACGTTCGTTGAGACGAATGGTCCGAAAGAAGAACGAAAACCGATCTAGGGTTTTCCAAAAAGAAACCGAAAAAGAAAACAGAAAACCGATCTAGGGTTTCGGAAAAGAAACCGAAACGAAGAATCGGAGAGAAAAACCGGAAAAGAAAACCGGAACGGTTTCTTTTAAAAGAACCGAACCGCAGGGACGAAAAAGAGAGGCGCGGGGCTACCTCCAGCGAGGCGGGGCGAACGGTGGCGACGGCGGTGTGCTAGGGCGGCGGCGGCACTATAGGG
>NC_041382.1:133631289-133673143 GCF_002162155.2 Triticum dicoccoides | reverse complement strand
GGCGGGTGAGGGGCGCGTGGTGGGGCGCGGCTTGGGGAGGTGAGGGGGTGTGGGTTTTTGGTGTGAGGAGAGGGGGGGTCTATGGGGGTATTTATATTGGGGAGGGGAGGGGGTTTACTTGGGGTAGGGGACAAGAAAAACAGAGGAAAAAGGAATCCTAAAAAAAAGGCAAACCGAGTCCTACTAGGACTCTGGCGGCGGCGGCTTCCTCCTGCGCCAGGCGCTGGCGCTGGCGCACGCGTGGCAGGGGGCTGGGGCGGTGGCCGGCTGGTTGGGCCTTTGGCCCGGCTGGCCTGCGGGGTTTTTTTTAAACGGTTTCGCGCGCAGAAAAACACAGAAAATAAAATCTAAACGGGCTCCAAAAATTCTAAAGTAAATTTTCCCCAACTCCTAAAATGAGTCGAACAAAATGAACTTTACTCCGGACCTAAAATGAAATTTTCGAAAACGGACGTTACACAAACGGACGTTACACAGAAAAGAAATTTGGGATGTTACACAAATGGACGTGTAGGTTGGGGCGCCTCCTCATGAACCATGGCAAACTCGCAACCGTCCACCGACTCTTCGCCTTTCCCTCTCGATTTGGAACTACTGTCGCACGCTCTTCCTCTCCCTTCTCCATTTCCCTTCAGCCCTTCACCCTTTCTTCTGCCATTGTTCGATCATCTTCTCCATGGAGGGAACAGGCCAGAAATGACCCCATTATTCTTGCCCCGATCTGAAAGATGACGCGGTGGAGGAACTCATTGATCGGTGCGACGTCATCACCTCGGCTAGCATGGCAGGTTCGTTCAAGCCCATTCTTGACTCAACTAATAACATCATTACAAAGAACCCAAGAGTCAAGGAGCGGTTTGATCTCCCCTATCTTCTTTGCCGTGACCCTGATGACTGGCGCCGGCATGACGGAGGCCTCGCCCTGTGCCAGTTGATGCCGCTTGATAATGATACGTATGATGTTAAGATGCCATCGCTTGAGGGCAAGGCTTGGGCGGGCGCAAATGGAGATTGGGTTGTTTACATTGGGTCCAACTGCGAGAGGGAACTTGTGAATGTGTACACTCGTGACCGGGTTCCACTTCCAAAAATCTCAGCAGACTGCCCAGAGGTTGAGCACACCGGTATTGTACGCACGTTCAAATATGATCATGGTGACTGTCTTCTATGGAAGATAGCAATTTGTCGAGTTCCCAACCGCTCTTGGAATTACAACAACTATCAAGTTGTTGCTATCTTCGACAAGCTTGTTGCCGTCCTTCGTGGTTCGACTCGATGGATATTGCTCAAAAATCAGTTTATGTACACGGATGAGTACTGTGATGCAATTCAATACGAGGGCCTTGTGTTTGCTGCCACCACTCGTGGCGCTGTTTTTGCATGGGATCCTCGTAGTTTCGGTACGTTTGTCTTCCACTGTATTTATAATTGTTTCATCCACATGCATGCGGGTTAGCAAGTTTCCCTTTACTAATTAACCTTCTTCTTGTGTTTCCAAGGTCCTGTGAACATCCCACCACCTATACTTGAAAATTTTTATAACCAAGGGGGAGATGATGATGGTGATGATCACGAGCATGAGGAGGAGCGGAACTTATATACTCAATGGCGCCTGGCAACTAATTCCGATGGATCACCTCTTCTTGTGTGTATACAGCCCACTGATGATGTTACTGCTAAGGAAGCAGGTGTAGTCTCCCATGGTCACACTCTCCGGACCTATTCCAACACCCGTTGCATGGTATTCAGGATGGATACTAGTGTGCTAGCGCCAACTCCTTCTCCCTGGTACAGAATTGATAGTATTGGAGAAAACTCGCTCTTCCTTGGACAAAACTATCCGATGATGGTGAAAGGCGATCCAACTGCCATTGACACAATGTTAACAGTACCATTTATGAGAAGCAACTGTGTCTATACCTCGGACATTTGGGTGGTTCCCTACCCTGGTACTGATATAGTAGGCCGCTTCAGCATGGATGATCAGTCCTACGTTGGTTTCCAGATCAACAATCGATGGCCCATCCCAGAGAATCAATTGTGGTTCAAAGCAAGTGTTTCCAACGCCGAGGAATGGTTGAGTTGAAGTTCATTTCATTTCATTGCTTGTTATTTGTTGTGTGGTGAAAACTTTAGTATTTATAATGTATCCTCGTTGTCGATGTGGGTTGATGACTTGTTGTATGTAATAAAATGATATGCCTGTGATAAACTTACTAAATTTATGAATGGCTTTCGAGTTGCTTCTCTGACTGAGTGGTGCGACGAGGCAAAAACATATTTTCCGAATACATAATTGTACGTGCATTGCAACAGGTTATCGGATGAGGCCAATCAACAATGGTAGTACACTATTTGTACTAGCTTCACATGCTTCGCGCATCGGGCGGGTGTTTTTACTGTAGTCATATGTTACTGTGTTCGCTGTACGTAACCAGCACCTCGAATCCTCGATACTAGTACTATATAGTAGGAGTAAGTAGTAGGAGTAGTAGGGTGGCATGGGCCAGAACAAGCATTCACATCCAGGAGTACGGCACACGCCACCACCACGACATCCATCTGACACCATATTATTTCTTGGAGTCCGTGCTATTGCAATCTCTTCAACCTCGTAGTTTCTATAACTTCATCCATCGCGCGGCGGGCGAGGTGGGGGTTTGTCGATAGTCGATTTCCTTAACTGCGGTCCCACTTGTAAGGCCAACTCCAACGCACGACCCCAAATGGACCTCCATTTTGCACGAACTCCAATGATAATTTTGACTAGAAAAGCAAGACCAAAGAAAACAAGAACCACAATAATACATTTTACTACTCCTGTAAGTTGGATTAGTGCCTTCTCGATGCATTCATTGTTGATCTGCGAAGGCTCGATCTTGCGTGCTTCTTTCTTCTTCGAGTGTAAAGAAGTAGACGTTGCCTCCTCGCATCTAGTCTCATGTCTAGCCTCTATTCTAGTAGGAGTATCAACACGTGCACTAATCTCATCTCTAGCCTCTGTGCTAGCTAAAAGTGATAGAACATCTACTAAATTGCGCTCTATCAATATATGGATGTACTCTTCTTCCCAATACAAAAACTTGCATCCATTCTACTCCCTCCGTTGCACAATACATGCCTTCTATTTATCAAAATATATATGTATCTAGACATGTTTTAGTATATAGGTACATCCATTTTTGGACAAATGGAAGTCAAGTATTTTGGAACGAAGGGAGTACACAATAAAATTTTTAAGTTAGCACAACTAGTCTAATCCGAGAGCACAACCGAAGATTTGGTCGGGTTCTTCCTCCTTTTGCCGACACGTGGGACATCCAGCATCCAGGTCGTGTCATGAAACAAAATAGAGTGGTAGTTGAAGCCACGAGATGTGCATCTTGGGTTAAACTGTAAATAGAATCTTACTACTCTTGAGTAACTCCAAAAGCGGCCACCGAAGATCTTTATTGGATTTGTTTTTCATCACCAGCACGTCGAGGTGAAAGATGTGCAGGTTCAGTGGGTCCTCTTGGGTTTTCACTGACATGTGGGGCCGCATGTGAGCAAACAGATGATGGGCTCCGCGCGTCCGCTGGCTGGCTGAGAAGAGAGATAGAGGAGGGCTGAGCATGGACTGCAGGAAATTTGTTCTATGTACCTCGATATAGGCTCAATATAGTGGGGTGGCATGGGCAACATTCACGTCTAGCAGTACGGCACACGCCACCCACACGAGTCCAATTTGACACCAATTTTCTTGGAGTCCATGCTACAGCCATCTCTTCTCCCTCCTGTTTTCTCAGCCATCTCATGGTGGGCGGGGCGGGGGTTTGCCGATAGTCGGTTTGCTCAACTACGGTCCCACTTGTAAGTGAAAATGCAACACCGCACGCATTCCTGCTTGAGCGGCGTGCCGGACCAACCGTGTGGGGGTGCGACACGAACACGACATGCTTTTCCTTTTGAACTCGTAACTTGTAAAATTTGGTTCTGCTCCATGGCGCGACCGATAGATAGAAAATAACGATTTGGCCTAGAGTAATGAGAAGTTTGGTTCTCGCGCCGTTCATGCATGGAGTACGTACGAAAATGACGAAGTTGATGCGAAAGGTAAGATAATTACTGTAGTATCATATACTACTACATGGATTTGACGGAACAATAAAAATACATACGGACCCATCAACGACATCCTCACGCCCTAGTGCGCCGGGTCACCAACCAACGTGTGAGGAGCAGCAGCGTTGGTGGCGAGCTCAACGTGCTTCTGAACAGTGCCGTCCAACGTTGCCCTGCGGTCCAAGAAAGCCAGCGTCCTATCGTCCTCCTCTTGCATGTAGTAGTCCTTGTGGACCATTTGCGCATAGACGTGGTTGATTATGTCGATGGTGTCTTGCTGCACCAGGCGCTGCGCGGTGAGCGTGGCCTCGAGGTGGACATTCTTCGGTGCGACGGCGGGCAGTCACAGGGCCACCAGTGCGTCGAAGAGGTTGTCACCATAGTGGCCGTTGAGGGTGGCGGGCATCGTAGAGCCTGGGCGTGTCGGCTGGAGGCTTACATCAAAGTCGTTCGCAAGCTTCTTGACGACGGTGAACTTGTCGAGGAAACTGACGAGGACCTCGTCGAACAAGGAGACGAAGATGTCGTCCAAGCGGCCCCTCGCCCTGGCAGCCTCAAGCAATACTACCTGGAGACGTTCCTCGGTGCCGGGCTGCAGGCCAGCATCATGGACCATCCGGCACAGCCAGCTGATGCTCGCGCTCATCGCCTCCATGGGTCTAGCTTAGCTTCTAGTCAACTGATCTTGCGATTCGAGTGATCACTCTTGCCCTTGGTTAGCGTGCGTAGGTGCGTAGGATTTCGTACTACTCCTCGGCCCTCTACTGCACCTGCCTTTGGCTGTATGATAGGTGGGCCAGCCACCCCCTGGGCCCACGTGTCATTCACCCAAAGGCAGTTTCCGTAAGTCAATGAAGCTGCATCCCCGTCTGTGCCGGTGCAGTATAGTCATCCCACATGACCTCTAGTTGGGGCCAAACGAGAGAAGTTTGATGTTTACTGGTTTATTGGTCCCCTTTGCATTTTGCGCCAAGTTTTGACCTTTGATTGAACTAATAAAATGTTAATGCATGTAAACAAAAATGTTGTGTAAGTCACCTTATGAAAACCAAATAATCCAAAAATACGTAGGCACGGTGCATTAACTCCCTCCTAGTTTCTTATTTCGTGACATATCGACCAATGAGAGATGTGGGTCGTGCATGCTTTCAATGACTTGAGACTACCAAACATGACATGTAGTGTTTAGCTCATTGCATGTTATCCTATTAGTACTCTAGTTAGCAAAAAACATTAAGTTCTCTCGCCGATAGGAATAAAACACCATGTATTTATTTACAGAGGGAGTAGTACATTTTTTGTGACATGCATTACTAGATATTGCTAGTCAAATACTAAAATCCAGATGGACGTGGTAGTACTCCTAAATCCAGACGGTGGTGCTACTAGTACTAGTAGTAGTACTACCAATGTAGTAGTAGGAGTACTAGCACTATACTACTCGTTGGTCAAATTATTACGTGCTGCTCCTCACAGTGAAGTGACAAGACCCTGCGCCGGAGATGACACCTGAGTATAGGCATCGTGTTCGGCATACCATAGTCAGCCTCACCATCTGCAGTCACTATCATCATGGCTGTAGAGCTAGCCTTCTTACAACTAGCCCTGTTCGACATAATTTCCCGTGCGTAGATGCCCGTGCATTACACGGGACACCAAGATTGGGGGTGGACGGCTCCAGCAGCGGCCATAGCGCTAGACTTTTTCACGGCCTTCTAGATGTGGTGGGGAGGAGATAAGGCTGATTGTGAGAGACAAGGAGTTGTTTGTAAATAGGGAACAAGTGCGGGCATCTTTTTGCAAAAATGGAGAAGCTTGGTTTGTATGCGTCAGATATAGATCCGACGGCTATTGGTGAAAGATGGGAGGCACAACATCATCACCAACTCAGGACCTGTTTGATTCGCAGGATTTTGAAAACACAGGAAGAGGACACGACAATATTACAAGTTTCAAACTGATATTACAAATGTTAGGAGTAATGTTGCACCTACGAAGAGGGAATTACTAGGAAGTTTACGTAAGAACTTTCGTTACTTTAGGTGGATGCAGCATTATCGTACAAACTAAAATCCACCACCCTGACAAGTCACTAATGGGCAAATAAGTTTTCGAGTCTCTAGCCACTTGATGTTTCAAAAACAAATTCAGCTTCTGCGGAGACTTTGTCATTTAGGCTTAGATGCTTGCGGTGATCAGCACGCCATTCATTGTTGTGCCAGAGAACGCCAAACCTCATTACCTTGAGCACACTTGCCTCCAGAACAAAGAACCTGGCCAATTTAATCTCAGATGTGCTGCCTTGGTAGTCGATCAAATCAATTTCTGTAAGATGGAGATCAAGGCATTCGATGAGATTGTTATAGTGCAGCACATTTTTCACTTTCGGGTCTTTTATTATCTGCAAAAGAAGAGAACATATTAGAGCAGCTGGCTGCATAAGATTGCCATGTCATCAAGAGGTACCAATATCATTCGCTCATACAATAGGATTGGCTGGCTAGTGATATTTTTTCACTACAAAATTGGAAGAGTAAACCAGGACGGAGGTAGTACTTGCTCCTAGGGTAACCATAGAGTTACTGGAGTAGTCTACGTTACTTTCCACTATGACTAGCCTAGGCTACTATAGTAGTACAGCATAAAAATGATGCAGGTGATCACGTGAGAAAAAAATACTAAAAACATTTCTTTCGGTGCAGTGCGTAGATGCAGTTTTGAACACTACACTTGTCATTGTAATTTGGGAAAATTACGAAAAAATTGAGCTATGTGATTACCGTTTACTTATAGGAAAGAAGTTTCACCTCGATGAGTAGCTTCTCCGTGCATGGAAAGCATGTAAGGAATCCAACAACTTGATCCAGATTGGGGCCGATAGATTTTAGTGCTAAGATCTTCACTGTGCGCATGGACTGGGTCAAGCTTGTGGGAATCATTTTCTAGAAGATGGTCATAAATACATCAAGAAGAAATCAAAAGATGTGAATTTCAAGAAGACATAGAAGAAGATGAGTGTTGTACCTGAACGATTACAGATCCAATAAAGAGTTCGGAGAATTTAGCAGATGAGTACACCAACGCTGTCAATTCCGGCGCGTCAATGACCCTGATTTTTGTTGAACCTTCTAGATCCAATACAAGCAATCTCTCAAGGAAAGGCGCATTCTCAATGACCATAAGGTGGAACAGCTGGAGTGATCTCTTCCCAATTGATGTCTTATTGCGGGGCCAGCAAGACACATAAATCCATTGGAGATTCGTCGAGGCAATGAGGAGGCTAATGAACCCGTGGATCTGCTCAAGACGAAGGTACTCGAGCACAATACAGTTGCGGAGCAGGTGCTCCACAGCCTTCTTCAAGATGACAACGTCGAAGAGGTCGAGCTTCTTGAGTTGAGGGAGAAGAAGGGCGGGTGCGGCATTAATCTGGGGAAGATAGTAGGAGCTGAAGCTGGCGTGGCGCAGCATTGGCGTGAGGCGGAGCACGGACGGTGGCAGAGAGCGACATCGTCCAGCTTCAAAGCTAAGCTCGTCAAGCTGATCTAGGGTGGGGGATAAGAACCACTCGTCGAACTTGGGTTGGACCTTGCAGTTGGTACTAAACATGCGGATGTCAAGGCGTCTGGCTAGCCCAGGGTGCGATGAAAGGATCTTGGAGACTGCGGCCATGCGTTTGCAATCCCCGTCGCAGAGGCAGCTGTCCGCACAGGGGATTTTGTGGGGAGGAGGCCGATGATGACGAGCAGCATGTCATCGGGGAGGCTGCTGATGAAGTCTAGGTTCGCCGGATGCGGTTTTGGCTCGAGCCGCCTCCGCTTGTTGGCTGCCTCGCCGTCCATCTCAACTGGCGGCGACGCCGGTGTACACGTGTGCTTGTGTGTGTTGTGTGCTGGGTGTGCACGAGTGCGTCCTTCTATGCATGCCGCCGCGCAGTGGTGAATTGTGCGTGATTGCGTCCTTCGCGCGCAAGAAGTTTGTCCTTGATGCGCCCTCAATTTACTAGCGTGCGGGGTGCTACCCCGAGTGGTTTCAACTTTGTTTACTTCACCGCGTGTCAGATGGGCCTCTAGTTTACTTATTTTCACCCACTGCCACATGGGCCAGCACACGAAGATACAGAACACGAGATGACAAGGCATCATGTGGATTGGTTGACCGGTCAACTAAACAATATACGGAGCTATACGCTGACACAGTGAGCGTATAATCCATCGGTATGTAGAGTTCGAGTGAGAGGGGAGGCCCGTGAGAGATAGCAGAGAGAGAGAAAGAGCTACTCCCTCCGTTCGATAATGTAGTTCCAACATTTTTTTAAAGTCAAACTTTTGAAACTTTGACCAACTTTATAAAGAAATTACTTATATCTACAATACCAAAGATAAATGATAGTATGAAGTAAGTACATGTTGTGATGAATCTAATGATCGTTCTAGATGTAAATGTTTTTCTCCACATATACCTGGTCAAACTTTTCTGAGGTTTGACTTTTCAAAACATCCATATGCTTATGGACGTGACAGAGTCCCTAACTAGAGAGAGTGTGTGTGAAAAAAGTGTGTGTGCGTGTGTGAAAGAGACATGAACAACACACGATAAAAGTAGAGAAAAAGCGTTCGTGTCTTATGCAAACATATCACACATGCATCTTCAACAACGGAGGCAAGGTGAGGAGATAGTGTGTGGTTGTTTGGAACCGAGAGAGCAAGACCCCTAGCACGTGGCCAAGAGGGGTCTGACAAACAAGGGAGAGAGGTCGAGAGAGACGTACAGAGAAAATGCAGACATGGGGAGGAGAGAGTGTATGTTTGTCATAGAGAGATCCCCTGGAGATCGTGATGGGACTACATGGGTGGGAGATTGTCGTGGAGTTGACACGGCAGATGTCCTATAGCAAGGACTTAGTCGTAGGGCCATCGCACTAGGAAGCTTAAAGGGGTTGATCGGGACAAAGGACACACAAGAGAGTTTTTATACTAGTTCGGCCCCTTACGATGAAGGTAAAAGCCTACGTCTAGTTGGGATTCGTATTGCTGAGGTTTCAACTTCCAAGAGGCTCAACTCGTTGGCTTGGTTATCGACTTGGTTGTTTTTTCCCTAAGCCGCCACCGGGTCGTCCCCTTATATACATGGGTTGACGCCTGGTGGCCTACAGAGTCCCAGCCGGCTCATAATCGTGTCCGGCTCGGTGACCTTCTTTACATGCCTTTCTGTACAAGTATTTCCTTTCATACGGCGGTTTATTGTATCAGGCCTTAAACCAGCCTCAGGCCCTTGGGCCTTCTATAAGACTTAATAAACTACAATCTTTGAATGTTTACTGGGCTTCTTGCGCAACCCCCATTGAATCTGACCCGGCCCCTCCTGGGCGGGTCTCAACTGATAGTAATATCCCCAACATTAGGCCCCAAGTTGACATTGAACTTTGTTCTTTGTCAATCTTTCATACTTAGCCAAAAAATCCATCTTCTTATCTTTACTGAAATTTCCTTGTAACCCGCCATGATGTCATCTCCGGATTTTTCGGAAACCCGCCACCACGTCATCTTTTAACGGATCTTTATCTTTAATGCCTTTCCGAAAATCAAGACGCCTAGGTAGCTGGATAACCATGTTTTGGTCTCCTCGTTTCTCGTGCCCACTTATCGGTCTTTTCCTTATAAATAGGCATGACCTAGGTCTTTTCCATTCTCCCCCTTCGGTCGTCTTCTTCCTCTTGCTGCTTCTCTGCCGCTCGAGCTCTGCCGCCGCCGCAGATCTTGTCTTCATCAACTCAGGCCGCCGCATCAACCTGATTCGACCTGAAGAAAACGCGACGAACCTTCACTGCAACTCTGCATTTGTAAGTCTCTTTCTTCCTCGACATCAGATCTGCATTAGGACCTTCGAGTTCCTTGGTGTTCTTCACTGTTCGTCATGAACTCTTCATAGATTTCATCACCATCGCCATTTCTTGATCTTTGGATAGTATAAAACCGATGTGGTAGTTATTTTACACTCACTTCAAATGCAAACGAATTCCTTTTCCTATTCAGAGGCTTTGTTTAGAACTGACGAACTCGCCTGTATTAGATATTTAGGTCTAGAATATTTTTCTTTTCAAAACAACCATTTGATCCAAAATAATAATGATAGCTTGGTGAAACTTGTTTATGACAGTATAGCTGTAACTGCTTTCCGAGAAAGTCCATAGTCATGGCGGCTTATCTCTCCGGCTTCCTTTTCTTTATATGTCATTAGCCCTTAGTTAAGCCGCCATTGCTTGTTTTACATCTTCCACCTTTAACTGTTAACTGAACCGGCATTTTATGTTTTCTTTTCCAGTCCCTTGTACATCGTGCCGTCAAAGACACCCACCATCTGCAATTGGGTCCCCTCAACCATAACTGAGGAGCGTCTGAAAGAGTTCTTCCTCATTGGATTTCTGCCTTCAAGAAACATCATGTCTTATCGTGCTCCTGGCCCGGAGGAAGAACGGCCCAATCCAAAAGACGGTGAAGTGATCATCTTTACAGATCACATGAACCGGGGCTTCTCACCGCCCGACTCAAAAAATTTCAGAGAAGTTCTTCACCTTTTCAAACTCCATCCTCAGGATATTGGGCCCAATTCCATATCCACTATTTGTAACTTCCAAGTGCTCTGTGAGGTATATCTTTAGCAAGAGCCAGCTATGGAACTATTTAGAGAGTACTTCTATCTGAACCAGAAAAATGAGTGCACCAATGGCTTTAGCTTAGAACTTGGAGGCATCTCAATTCAGCGCCGGCAGGGTGCAGTTTTCCCTCTCATAGTTTGTCAAGACCCCGATTCCAAGTCACATCGATCTAGCCGGTAACACCTCATATCACTTTGCGGCCTCACGCACGGTATTCCCACGGGTGTCGCCTTACCATGGTCCGGGACCGTTTGCGCCTTTTGGCTCACGTATATGATAGTGTTGCTAGCATCCATATGACAGAGAACCCGGGCCGACATGGCTAGTCGTGAACCCAAAGCGGCACTAACCTATGGGGACAGGCATACATGAATCACATCGAGCGTGTCGGTCAGCAGCGTGTGAATCCGGGCTGTAGCACTGGGCTAACAGGACTTCGGGAACCCGGGCTGTAGCAGGCTAGGCAAGACTCCGGATGTCACTGCGTGACATTTCCCCGAAGGGACAGACACAGGAACGAAGTGAAACACATGCCGGCCAGTCAAGTGTCCTGAGCGGTAGTGCTGGGCTAACATAGTTTTACCGAGTCACCCAAAGGACTGGAACCAAACTTGGTTTTACTGCCAGGACGTCTCACCCGCCAACGAGAAGCCACTGCCGGGTTACCGCCCCGATCGTCTTGACACCAAGTTCGCCCTGCCAGATAAACTTACCATTGCTGAACGCAAGAAACTGATTCCATCTATCAGAAGAATCAATGGTTTGTTGGGGGACGGTTTAACCGGAGTCGATCTAACCCGCTGCTGGACCTCATGGCAGATTATTCCATTAAGACGTCGTTCAAAGTTGATGTATGAATATGGTGGAGATCCGGATGAATCTCTCCGTCATACCCCGGTTCAGCTAACCGAAGAAGATGTTGTTGCAATGTCAAATGTTCTGGTGAATGTGAAGTACGAAGATTGCAGTGTTGTTGGGTTAAATCCTTTCTGTAAATTTAACCCAGTACCAGGAGTAAGGGCATTCTGATATTTTTCCTTTATATTTTGTCCAGCTGTATTGTTTATCACTGATCCTTCCTCTTGTCTTTTTAGGCCAACTCTGACTTTTGGAAAGTGAAATACGATCACGAAGCTGCCAAGAAGGCGAAACTTGCCGCCATGAACGCCAAGAAATCGACCCGGAGAACGAAGAAGAAAAAGAAAACCACCATTGAAGATTTGATGAAACTTGATTACTCGTCTGACTCGGAGGTAGCCCTTGATTCCCTTGGCCAACTTTTTAACAATCTTATTGACACTGATCCTTACCAGGATGACACTGGGCTAGTCAAGCCGGGGAAGCAGAGGTAACTATCATTTCCTCTGACTCAGAGCCCTTACCAAGACACAAAGTTCAACGAGTGATCTGTAAAGTAAGGTTTTCTAACCCCTTAGCTCACTTGGATCCCAACTTTCATTTGAAAAAGCAGCAGCATGAAAGCCGTTGTGAAGTTGAGATTGAAGATGAGCCGGCTGTCGTCCTTCAACAGACCCCTCAGAAACGTCCGAACGAGGTTTACTTATTACTGTCTTTAACTTGTTTTAATGAATCCTACTCCTTGTATTTCTTTTAACTCCTTTCTCTTACCTTTTCAGGAGGTGTCTCGTTCTTCAGGCGACTCATCACAAACACAATTTCTGGCTTTCAAGACTGCTCCTGGGTAATCAGAAATCCTCTTTTCTTCCGGGTTGATCAATTGTTATCTTGATGCTGACTATCTTGCAATATTTTTCCTTAGCGGCCAGGCTAGATCCAAGAAGGTGAAGGTAACAAAGCCGATGGAAGACCCGCCAGTACTAACATCTGAGCCGGCTAGGCCGCCTTCTCCATTAACTTCTGCCCCAGAAGACCCGCCTATTATCAATGAGGCAAATCCTTTGGAGCCGTCCCTTGACAAAGCCACTATGAATCCTTCCACAGTTGGACCGTCTAGCTCAATTGACCCGCCGTCTCCACGTGTTCAAGATGTTCAAATTACTGGGAGCCGTTTTGTTGAGCCGGGGAACCCAACGGTGTTAGCTCGGTGCACAGCCAAGCAAGAAGCATTGGAGAGGCAGAAGGTTCACTTTGATGTTGCCAACTACGACCATCTTAATGCCAGTGATATCTTATCCGGCTATCTCAGTCTGAGATTGAGATGGTCAAGCAGCTTCAGTTGAAATATGAGGTACGTTGTTTCCGGTTTACCAATATTCCTTTAGCCCCCAAGTCTGTAGATTATGAAAGAAACAGAATAACCTGTAGGCTTAAAATATAGGCCGAGACCTTTACCTCTGAATCTTTGCCTGATATTGATAGAACAAGACTTCACCCATAGTCCCCAAGGACTGGTTTATTTTGATCATTAATGAATCGGTACTTCAGAATTTAAAACCAACTGCAAAGTACTTAACATTCCGGTTTATCTTTGATAAACTTGCTGAACTGCGTACATTAGCCCCCAAGTGCCAAGTGTTGTTACTTTGTAAAGGACTTGGGACTTCAAATATGTTGGTAGAGTCGAAGAAATTTGATTTGGCATACATTAGCCCCCAAGTGACAAGTGGTTTATTCGTAAAGTACTTGGGACTTGAATCTTGAATTTGCATACTGGAATTTAAAACCAAGTCTTGACTTATCTGAATGTTTCACAGAATGCCTTGTCTGAACTAAACTCTCAACTAACTGACGCAAAGACCCGGCTAGCGATTCAGGAGTCAGAAATCAAGTCTTCCACCTCCAAACTGCAAATAAGCCTTTCTGAAATGGAGAATTTGAAAGCCAGCTTTGCTGCCAAAGAGAAAACTTGGGAAGATGAGAAAACACTTCTGACCCGGCGAGCTGAGACAGCCGAAATAGCTCTGAAGGAAATATCAACCGAGCTGAACGGTTTAAAGGGCCGGGTGTCTCAGATGGTCGCTGTTATCTTTGGTAAGCGGCCTTGTTTTGACCTTTCATGTATTTTATGCCAAACCAGATCATAATCCGCCAACTGACTCTGTTAAAAATATATGCAGGCCCACGAAGTAAGAATCTAAGCCAAGATCCATTGATTAAACTGAAAGCAGTATACACTCTGGTTGAACAATTATATATCGGTGCACAACGGGTTCTGGCTGCCATATCTCCTGCTAATCAAGGACCCAACCGGCTCAGCGATGTCCTGAAGAAGCTGTCCATCCTTCCTGCCCGGTTCCAAGAGGTAAAACGCTCCTGTGTGCGAGCCGAAGCTTTGACTGCTCTAAGCCGCTCCAAGGCTTGGGTGCCAGATCTAGACCCGGCGGACGTAGCAAGGGGCTATCCTATCGTGAAGGAGGGCGGATCTCCATTTGACCAAGACGATTTCATAGCGTGTGTACGCAAAGTCCGGCCTCAGGCAACTAGTCTTGGAGAGGACACCAATGTGGACAAGTACCAGCCGGGTTTTGATAGTGAAAATAAGAAGATGGCCACTCCTTCATATAAAGTAGCAGATCTGATCCCACCTGTGAGAGAAGATATCTTTGCTCCGGAAATTGACCCGGTCGGCCTGATTGACGACGAAGCTGAATTCATCGCCATGAATGACTTTGATTGGTCAAAATCTAACTTCCAGCAACCAGACGGTGGTGAACCGGTGAGGGAGGGACAATGATCATCTTCATAGGCTTATAAAGCCTTGTAATAACTTTAGTTAAAACACTGCATGTTTGCTTATGCCGTCGTGCATAAAATACTTCTTATGTGAATCTGTGTTTCGGATGTTAATGTATGCATCGTTTAATGTTTGTCTCTGCAATGGTTGAACTTTGTTCCCGTGAACACAAGGAAAAGACTGGCAAGGCGGTTTAGAACCAACTAGGCTTAAACACCTAATGTACAACCCATAAATTTACTTCAATAAGAAAAAACAAAGACAAATGTAAATAACGGATAAGGTTTAATACTAACTCTTGAGTTAACGCGGCAGGTAAGTGCGTATAAGTAAAAACCATACCTTATCCTTGTTGATCCTTAAATCGCCGGTTTAAGTAACCCGGTGATGAATTAATAATTCAATATGTATGAAAAGTTAATACTCCTTGAATACTCAATGATCATTATATTTTAGTAGCTTGTACCTTTGGATCCTTGAACCACCGGCTTGAAGAACCCGGGCGGCTGTATTGTCCAATAATTGAGCCGGCAAAGAAATCCAGGCTATGTTATTTGTAATATTGAAACAACAAAAGCTCAAAGGCAAGCAACAGATAATAAACATAATTTTAACTCTGTATTCAAAAAGTTGGGGGTTTCTGATTCGAATATGATCAGTAAACCGTACCAAAGGGGTTAAGCTAAGGTTCGAATACGACCATATAGCCCCCAGTGGATTTGGCGTTGCGCCGATCAAGAGGGTACCGACAGCTATGTTCTCTTTGGTTCGAATACGACCTATGTTTGAACAGGAAGCCCCCAAATGACCTTGAGAGGTTTTTAACGACCCTGATTCGAATACGATCCAAGTCAGACTCAAAAGGGGTTAAGCTATGATTCGGATCCGATCAAGAAGCCCCCAAGTGAGTTTGGCCTTGAGCCGATCAAGAGGGTTACAACAGCTATGTTCTCTTTGGTTCGAATACGACCTATGTTTGAACAGGAAGCCCCCAAGTGACCATAAGATTTACAGCTAGATTCGGATACAATCATGAGATGGACTAAAAAGGTTAAACTTGATTCAAATATGATTTGCTCCTCAATAGTCATTTGTGAATAAAAAATAATAAATATGCATAGTCTTTGAAAAGAAAAGAGACCGATGGTCTTACTTTATTGCTTATCATTGTATATACAATGTGAACATATGTACATGATGAGAGCCGGTAGCTCAGGTGTAGTATGGCCGAAGTTGAGCGATGTTCCACGACCGGCGTGTCTCTTCCTCTGACTTACGTGAGTCTTTGTGCTCTCAAACGTCAATGAGGTAATATGACCCATTGTTTAAATTCTTACTGACCAAAAAAGGCCCTTCCCAAGGTGGGGATAACTTGTGTGCATCTGACAGATCCTGGACGAGCCGGAGCACCAAGTCGCCTTCCTGAAAAGTCCTGGACTTAACCCGGTGGCTGTGATAATGATGCAGGTCCTGTTGATAAATTGCTGATCGCGCCGCCGCCGAGTCTCTTTCTTCGTCTAACAAGTCAAGCGCATCCTGTCTAGTTTTCATTGTTAGCTTCAACATAAGCCGCCACACGGGGCGAGTCATGACGGATGTCACTAGGCAACACTGCTTTTGCTCCATAAACCATGAAGAAGGGTGTCTAACACATAGACCTGTTGGGCGTAGTGTTGATGCTCCATAACACTGAGGGTAACTCCTCTACCCAACAACCCGGCATTCGCTGTAAAGGAACCATAAGCCGGGGTTTTAGGCCCTTTAGAATTTCCTGATTGGCTCTCTCCGCTTGACCATTGGATTGAGGATGAGCTACGGAAGAAACATCAAGCCGGATGTGCTCTCGCTGACAAAATTCTTCCATAGCCCCTTGGGATAGATTTGTGCCATTGTCTGTGATAATACTGTGTGGAAAACCAAAACGGAAGATTACTTTTTTCATGAACTGAACCGCCGTGGCTGCATCACACTTACTCACAGGCTCCGCCTCAACGCATTTGGTGAACTTATCAACAGCCACCAAGAGATGCGTCTTTTTATCCTTAGACCTTTTGAAAGGTCCCACCATGTCAAGCCCCTAGACTGCAAACGGCCAAGTGATTGGAATCATTCGGAGCTCTTGAGCCGACACATGCGCCCGTCGTGCAAATTTCTGACATCCATCACATCTACTGACTAGATCTTCTGCATCAGCGTGAACTTTATCCGCCGGTTCTGCCACAGCAGTTAACAAAGCCGTCAGCTTATCCATGAGGTCCATTAGAACTTGAGCCGCGGGGCGCGCGGGGTCTCCTGACCCGGTGGCTGGTGCCGTCGCTGTGGTGGAGTTCTGCCCGGGCTGCGTCCCTGCCATGAAGACTCCGGCCCAATTCAGAGGCTCAAGGGGGTCCGAAATACTGCTGCCTTCGGAACAACCCCCGAGCATGCCGTCTTGCAGTTGGTACAACGAGTCCGTCTCACCTATTGATGATGCAGTATCACAGCAGATGGCCGTCTCCCCGCCTTCCATTGATCCTTCCGAGTATTCACCGCCATGGATGCAGCCTACGAAAGCATGCTTCACAATAGATTGAACATGGCAGACCCGGCGCGCTGAGCCGTTTCGATGACGTTGGTGTGGACGTCCGGCTCAGGGCCTGTCTCACCGATTCGACCGATGAAGACGTGAATTCCGCCGAAGGGGACCCGGTACCCGTACTCGATCGAGCCGGCCTCGGGGCCCCAGCCTTCGTCGTTGATATAGAGTTTGCCGCGACGACTCTTGGTCATCCGGCCCAAAGCGTATCCCTTGAGCCCTTCGAAGTTGCCCTTCAAGAACTCAAACCCACCATGCGCTGGCCCCACGGTGGGCTCCAACTGTCGTGGAGTTGACACGGTAGATGTCCTATAGCAAGGACTTAGTCGTAGGGCCATCGCACTAGGAAGCTTAAAGGGGTTGATTAGGACAAAGGACACACAAGAGAGTTTTTATACTAGTTCGGCCCCTTATGATGAAGGTAAAAGCCTACGTCTAGTTGGGATTGGTATTGCTGAGGTTTCGACTTCCAAGAGGCTCAACTCGCCGGCTTGGTTATCGACTTGGTTGTTTTTCCCTAAGCCGCCACCGGGTCGTCCTCTTATATACATGGGTTGACGCCTGGTGGCCTATAGAGTCCCGGCCGGCTCATAATCGTATCCGTCTCAGTGACCTTCTTTACATGCCTTTGTGTACAAGTATTTCCTTTCATACGACGGTTTATTGTATCATGCCTTAAACCGGCCTCAGGCCCTTGGGCCTTCTATAAGACTTAATAAACTACAATCTTTGAATGTTTACTGGGCTTCTTGCGTAACCCGCCATTGAAGCTGACCCGGCCCCTCCTGGGCGGGTCTCAACTGATAGTAATATCCCCAACAGAGATCGAGTGACAAGGTGTGTGCGCGATAGAAGATTGTAGTGCCCCGAGACCGATGTGCCAGGTGTCCTCCAGTTATTCGCTGTTGCTGCCTTGTCATTTTCTTGCGTGTCATGCATTTCATATCATGTCATCATGTGCATCGCATTTGCATACATGTCTGTCTCATGCATCCGAGCATTTTCCCCGTTGTCCGTTTCTTAATCCGGCGCTCCTATGTCCTCCGGTATCCCTTTTTCCTCTTTTTCGTGTGCGGGTGTTAAGCGTTCTCGGATTGGACCGAGACTTGCCAAGCGGCCTTGGTTTACTACCGGTAGAACGCCTGTCAAGTTTCGTGCCATTTGGACTTCGTTGGATACTCCAACGGTTAACCGAGGAACCGTAAAGGCCTCGTGTGTGTTGCAGCCCAACACCCTTCCAAAGTGGCCCAAAACCCACCTAAACCCCCTCCATCCTCTCGGTCGTTCGATCACGATCGCGTGGCCGAAAACCGCACCTCATTTGGAATCTCCTAGCTTCCTCTACCTATAAATATGTGCCCCTCTCCGAAATTCGCGGTCTAACCCTAGCCTTCCTCTTCCTCGCGCCGCCGGACATATCCGCCCGGCTACCGGACGTGTCCGCCCTCGCCCTCAGCCAATCAGAAGCCGCCACCTGTCCACCGCCGCCATTCCCGTGCCGCCGGCCCGTGGAGCCCATCGCGGGCCCGTGCGAGCCCGAATCCACCCGCCGCTGCCTGTGCGCGCCGCCGCCCGAGCGCCGCTGCTCGCCCGCGCCGCCTCGAGCCTTCCCACCGGAGCTCTCCCGCCGGCAACCCCGCGCCGCACCGTCGGCGACCTCCACCACGCCGCCCCGCTCGCCCCATGTCGCCGCCGCCGCGCGCCATTGCCGGCCGCCGCGCCCTGCCACCTCAGCGCTCCCGGAGGAGCTCCACGCTGCCTCGTCTCCCGGCGAACTCTTCCTCGCCGTGCCGCCTCCACCCCGTCGGCGCTCGTCTTCGGTCGCCGCCCCGGCCAGATCCGGGCGGGTGGACGAGATCCACCCGTCCCCGATCCAAATGCTACTACCCCAGATCTGCACCACGTCGTCCCGTACCACGAGATCCCGTTGACTTTCTCCGAGGTCGAATTTCCACCAAGTCCCCAGCATTTTTAGGCTACTCCATTGCATCATAACTTTGCATCCGTGGCTCCGTTTTGGGCGTGTAGCATATCGAATTGTTCGTCTCGACGAGTACTTCATTTCATCTCATTGCACCATGTTCATTTGAGTTCATCTTGATGCCCTAAATGCTGTTGCAAGAGTGCTATGCAATGTTAGTTTCAGATTCTTATCAGTAATTGGACATTTGTCATTTTTGCCATGATTGTTGTGTGCATCCTATGAACTTGAGCCCTACATTAGTTTTGAAGTATGCCATGCCATCTTTACAGGGGTGTATGCCATGTATTTTTGTGATCAATGTGGTGACTAGCACAAGCATGCAAAGTAGCTCTCGTAATGTTGCTGATTTCAGGGACTTAGAAATCTTCTAAGTCTTTGCCATGTTAATATTTTTATGCCATGTATCCTTGTTGCTACAAAGTGATCCATGCCTCTTTTGAGCATGATCAGTAAGGATGTTTTGTAGATATCGTTGTGCTCTATCCATCCATTTCTTTGTTTGCATTTATGGAGCACCCTAGATTGACTCAATCGAGCTCTACTTTTGCTATAAAATATTCCTGGCAGATTGTTTACATGTTAAGCAATTTTGTCGAGGTTGTTATAGTTTATCCTTGCATGCTATGAGGTTGTTCTTGCCATGTTTAGCTTCTATGCCATGTCTACTTGTTGGGTGTATGCTTAGTTTGTCATGCAATGCCTTGTGGTGAGTGCATCGAGCTCGTAAACATGCCTACTTAATATCTGTTTTGCCATGTTCCAGTTTTCTAATTAGTGTGAATCTGTTAACGATAATTGCTATGTTCACATGGTTGACATTGTATTTTCTGATTCCTTTTGGCTTATGGTCAGTAAGGGACTTTTGTTGTATGCTTTGAGTAGCTTCATGCCATGCCTTGCTTTGCCATGATATGTTCCTGTAGCATGTTGTTATCTTGCTCTAAACATTGCTTCCTGATGTTAAATTCCTCACATGTTATTTTCACTAAGTATGTAACCTGATATCTTTTGCACTTTTGCCATGCTTGTTTGAACCTGTTATTGAGTGAACTAGCCGTAGCTCAGTGTTCATCTTTTGTCAAGCATCTGAGTGGATCGCTGCCATGTGCTTTGTTGCTATGTTAGAGTACAGTTGCTTGTCATTCTTGATGCATTTAGGTGGCCTCATGTTGTTAATCGCAGCTTTGCACCATTATTGTTTTTGCTTGCCATTTCCAAACCGTGCATCCGATTCCGGTGATCTTTATATCGATTTCGACCGAAATCAACTCATCTTTCCAGCGGCTCTCTTGGTTTTCCAAGTTGAGGCCTGATTTAATCATTCCTTTCCGAAGCATGCATATGCATTGTATATCACATCCCGCATATCATGCCATGTTTTGCATCATGTTGCTAGCGCATTGCACCGTGGTTGATTATTGTCTCCTTTGCTTGTGTTCTTGCTTTGGGTAGAGCCGAGAGACGAGTTCGTGTTCGAGGTACCCGTTGAGTATGCTTTTGAGGGTCAAGCTTTTGTCTTCTCGGAGAACTTTGCAGGCAAGATGACCATACCCTCGAAATCACTTCTATCTTTGCTTGCTAGATGCTCGCTCTTCTGCTATACCTATGCCTCTATACCTACCACTTGCTATATCATGCCTCCCATATTGCCATGTCAAACCTCTAACCCACCTTGTCCTAGCAAACCGTTGTTTGGCTATGTTACCACTTTGCTCAGCCCCTCTTATAGCGTTGTTAGTTGCAGGTGAAGATTGGAGTTTGTTCCTTGTTGGAACATGTTTATTGTTGGGATATCACAATATATCTTATTTTAATTAATGCATCTATATACTTGGTAAAGGGTGGAAGGCTCGGCCTTATGCCTGGTGTTTTTTCCACTCTTGTGGCCCTAGTTTCCGTCATACCGGTGTTATGTTCCTTGATTTTGTGTTCCTTACATGGTTGGGTTATAATGGGAACCCCTTGACAGTTCGCCTTGAATAAAACGCCTCCAACAAGGCCCAACATTGGTTTTACCATTTGCCTCCTAGCCTCTTTTCCCTTGGGTCAGCCAACCCAAGGGTCATCTTTATTTAAACCCCCGGGCCAGTGCTCCTCTGAGTGTTGGTCCAAACTAGAGCCCTTGCAGCGCCACCTCGGGGAAACTTGAGGGTTGGTTTTAGTTGTACGGATTACTCATCCGGTGTGCCTTGAGAACGAGATATGTGCAGCTCCTATCAGGATTTGTCGGCACATCTGGGTGGCTTTGCTGGACTTGTTTTACCATTGTCGAGATGTCTTGTAACCGGGATTCCGAGTCTGATCGGGCCGTCCTGGGAGAAGGAATATCCTTCGTTGACCGTGAGAGCTTTTGATGGGCTAAGTTGGGACACCCCTATAGGGTTTTGAACTTTCGAAAGCCGTGCCCGCGGTTATGGGCAGATGGGAATTTGTTAATGTCCGGTTATAGAAAACCTGAAACTTATCTTAATTAAAATGCATCAACCGCGTGTGTAGCCGTGATGGTCTCTTCTCGGCGGGGACCGGGAAGTGAACACGGTGTTGGAGTTATGCTTGAATGTAAGTAGTTACATGATCACTTCTTGATCACTTCTAGTTCACGACAGCGCTTTGCCTTCTCTTCTCGCTCTCTTTTGCGTATGTTAGCCACCATATATGCTAGTGCTTGCTGCAGCTCCACCTCATACCTTTTCCCTACCTATAAGCTTAAATAGTCTTGATCTCACGGGTGTGAGATTGCTGAGTCCCTGTGACTCACAGTTTACTTCCGAAACCAGATGCAGGGACCGATGATACCGCTCGAGGAGATTCGACTGAGCTCAAGGAGGAGCTCGATGAACATCGTGTTCGTTATGTTGTTCCGTTTTCAGTTGATCAGTAGTAGAGCCCAGTTGGGACGATCGGGGATCTGTAGCATTAGGGTAGTATTCTTTTAGTTTGGTTTCGTAGTCGGACCTTGATTGTATCTGGATGATGTAATGCTTTATTCAAGTATTGTGTGAAGTGGCGATTGTAAGCCAACCCTGTATCTCTTTCTTATTCAGTACATGGGATGTGTAAAGATTACTCCTCTTGCGACACTGCCTACAATGTGGTTATGCCTCTAAGTCGTGCTCCGACACGTGGGAGATATAGCCGCATCGGGGTGTTAGAAGTTGGTATCAGAGCCTTCCCCGACTTAGGTGCCCCCTGCTTGATCGAATCATTCGCGTTGTTGAGTCTAGAAAAATGTTTTGAGTCTTTCAGGAATATATATATCAAAGAGTAAGATTCTTTTTACTCCCCAGTCCCTTCGTCGCTCTGGTAAGGCATCCTGGCATAGAGTTTTGACTCTTGTCTTCTCAAATTTCACTAAAAAAAATTTAGGATCACGCGGGTATCTTGGAATCGTTCCGATGGTTTTGTGACGAGAACATTGTTCTTGGTGCCTCCTGACATTTAGGGGTTGTGGCAGTGTCCCGGGGAGTTGAGCTCCGAGGTGTTGTTGTCACAATTTTATCGTTGCAGTTCTGGAATACCTGAGTTTCGCCGACATCGAAAATCTCTTTTATGCAGTTGTTGGTGAGATAACCTCGACGCCACCCAGTACTGGGGCGGGAGTTCGGGAGTATCGCCATAACTCGTATAACGGATGCTTTTCGAAGGTTGAGGTAAATGATTTCCGAAGGTTTCTTGGTTATGTGTTGAAGGATGGATACAGCTGGATGTAGGATTTGGTAGCTTTGGGTGAGATATTATGCTTCCCCTGTATCCCCAACACCTGATTGCATAATCGGAAATGTTCGGGAGTTTATAAGTGGGAATTCAGTAGCCCCTAGGATATCTTTCCGACATATGCATGATACGAAATTGGGGTTCGACGTTTAGTGGTCCGCCTATCCACGGTTGGTTTTATTGTGTTCTCATTGTGTCTTAAAGAGTCCTTGGCTATGCTGACTCGGGGACGCTTTGTATGTCATGTGCACTGCCTTGTACATGATGGTGTTGTACGATCGAGCCCGTGTAGGCCCCACCACGAAAACTTCGGACGCAATCTCTATCATATGTTTGTTCCGGCTTATTCTGCAAGCCAATCCTTTGTTTTGTTTTCAGTTGTGGTATTTTAGTTGCTTCGAAGTCAAATGTTGATTCCATACCTTTTTTCCAAGTGGTGTTCTCATACTCCGATGTGAATACTAATCCTTCTTGATCATCGAGCTCGTCATCTAAATTTCTTCTCAACCGGTGTGCTCCTCTTCAAGTGGATCCGATCATGTCAACATTTGCAAGACCACCTTTCAGTTCTTCTCAATGGTGTTCGTTTCATCCATCTCCAAGTTGACTTTGTTTTCCCGCCCTCCCACCCTTTTCCCTTCAAGACTCGGAGTTCTAAATCAAGTATCCCGTTATGGATGTGAATCCTCTCCATTCTTTCCGTCAATGTTCGTATCCAGTGATTCTCAGGAAGATTCTAATGGAGCTTCAAGCTCATCATTCTTCATTCTTTTCCTTCTCCGGTGGTTCCAACTCAAGCCTTTCAGGGTTGATCGTATCCTTTTTCCTCGTTTCAATGCTTTCTCATGATGGTGTAATTCTTAATCATTCACCTCTCGCTATTCATTTGTTCCGGAGTGCTCAAGATATCTCGAAGATTCGTGTTTCCACTCTGCTTTCCTTCAAGCCTTTTCGAGATCTTATCTTATTCAAGCCATTTAATTCAACCGGTGCTATCTCCTTTTCAAGTAATCATTTCAACGGTGTTTATCTTGAGTGGGCCCTAACCCACATGTCTTTCCCAGGATCTTACCTAACTCTTCTAATTTTCCCGGAGTTAGTCTCAAATTCATCTCGAAGTTTGATGTAAGAATGACTTGTCATCAGTCAAATGTCTTCCTCCAAGATCTTTCAAATTCTTATCACCGTTGGCTCAACCTTTAAATTCGTCATCCCGAAGTATCTCAACAATTCTTGGTGGTGTTTCTTGTCGTCATTCTCGGATTTGAAGACCGAAGAAGTGTTTCCTCTAAATCTTGTGCCTTCTCTCGAGGATTCTCAGTTCAAGCGTGATGCCATCCTCACATAATTGTTTTGATTGTGAAGAATTCTTTCACCCATCAGGAGCAATTCAGGAGTATTTTTCAGTTTGATTCTCCGGAGCCATCATCTCAGAAGTATTCTTTCCAGCTTTCAGCTCTCGTTCTCTAAATCTTACCGGTGCATCATTCAAATATCCTCTATTCAGTTTATGATCTCTTCGTTCACTTGTATCTAAATCCTAGCAAGCATCTTCGTTCATTTGTGAATTCTTCCTGGTGTTTCTTTATCTTTTCTTCGTTCATTTTCAATTCTTACCGGTGGTTCTCCCAAGATTCTCTTCCCTTGTTATCATATCAATTCATTCATTCTTTCCAAGCCTACCGGTGGATCGTTGAAGACCGTCTTAAGTTTGCGCTTAATCCTTTCTATGAGAATAAGTAGTGTGCCAAATCCGTTGCTTGTCATAAGCATAATGTAATTCTTATTCTTGTTTCATCCAAGCGATTAATTCTTTATTCCGAAGGCTCATCAAATTCTTGATTTTCTTTTGTTCATCTTTTCTTTCGCGGAGTTCCAAGCTCTAATTATCACGGAGATCCATCTAGATCATTACAAGGTTTCACTTTGCGTTTTCAACTTCTTTTTTCCTTTCTTGTGAGCATCCTTTTGTTACCGGAGTTCTTCATGAAGGTTCTACATGATGGTTCATAAAGGATTTAATTCATTCTTGAAGTGTTCTTTGAGATTCTTTCAGAGGAGCTCAAGCTTTCTTCTTCTTGCAATCTGGAGTGCAAATTCTTTCTACCATATCATTGGAGGTGGTATTATGTCATTCTTGATAATTTGAGTTCATGTTTCATGATTCACATGTTGTTAAGAATGAGGTATTTTAATCCATCAACCTCTTCGTTGGAGTCATCTTGGGTTATATTTCACCCAAAGCCTTCTCTAAGGATTGTTGCGAATTATGGTGCTTATGAATGATCCAAGTTCTTCATTTATCCTCCCGGTGTAAATAGTTTCTCGTCTCCTTGTTCTTATCAATCCAATCTTTTTCCGTGAGTGGCAGGTTGTCACCTCATAATTTTGAGATGTATTCCATAAGACCATATCAAGCTTATTCTTTTCCTTGTTGGTTTTCCAACAACTCCGTTCGACCCTTCTCCTAAAGATGCTTTCAAGCTCATTCGAGGTAGACGATATTGTTTTCTCCTCCATTCATTCTATTCCATTTTTCTTCTTTCTTCCGGAGGCTTTGTGATGTTACTCTCTTCTCTCATCATCTCGAATGGTGAGGATCGAGTTCTTTTCGTGCTTATCCTTTTATCCAGAGTGTGTGCCCGCTGCTCAAATTATTTTCATCGTATCAAGTCTTTCATCTATTTTCAACCAGAGTGTTGTCCGAATTTGTTCTTCCTTGTTCCTCTTTTCTAACGGAGTGTTTTCAACTTTGTTCATCTCCGTTGTATTCTTTTCTCGAAGTTGTTCAACCTCTCAAGGTTCTTTGGTTTCACTCGTTTGTCAAAGAAGCAACTTAGTTTTACCTCTCCTCTTTCTCTTACGTTTTCCCTCTGGTGCCATTCTAGATCTCGGGACGAGATCCTCTCGTAGTGGTGGAGTGTTGTAGCGCCCCGAGACCGATGTGCCAGGTGTCTTCCAGTTATTCGCTATTGTTGCCTTGTCATTTTCTTGCGTGTCATGCATTTCGTATCATGTCATCATGTGCATCGCATTTGCATACATGTTCGTCTCATGCATCCGAGCATTTTCCCCGTTGTCCGTTTCTCAATCCGGTGCTCCTATGTCCTTCGGTGTCCCTGTCTACCTCTTTTTGTGTGCGGGTGTTAAACGTTCTCGGATTGGACCGAGACTTGCCAAGCGGCCTTGGTTTACTACAGGTAGACCGCCTGTCAAGTCTCGTGCCATTTGGACTTCATTGGATACTCCAACGGTTAACCGAGAAACCGTAAAGGCCTCGTGTGTGTTGCAGCCCAACACCCTTCCAAAGTGGCCCAAAACCCACCTAAACCCCCTCCATCATATCGGTCGTTCGATCACGATCGCGTGGCCGAAAACCGCACCTCATTTGGAATCTCCTAGCTCCCTCTACCTATAAATATGTGCCCCTCTCCGAAATTCGCGGTCTAACCCTAGCCTTCCTCTTCCTTGCGCCGCCGGACATGTCCGCCCGGCTACCGGACGTGTCCGCCCTCGCCCTCCGCCAATCAGAAGCCGCCACCTGTCCACCGCCGCCGTTCCCGCGCCGCCGGCCCGCGGAACCCATCGCGGGCCCATGCGAGCCCGGATCCGCCCGCCGCTGCCTATGCGCGCCGCCGCCCGAGTGCCGCTGCTCGCTCGCGCCGCCTCGAGCCTTCCCGCCGGAGCTCTCCCGCCGGCGACCCCGCGCCGCGCCGTCGGCGACCTCCACCATGCCGCCCCGCTCGCCCCATGTCGCCGCCGCCGCGCGCCATTGCCGGCCGCCACGCCCTGCCACCTCAGGGCTCTCGGAGGAGCTCCACGCCGCCTCATCGCCGGTGAACTCTTCCTCGCCGTGCCGCCTCCACCCCGCCGGCGCTCGTCTCCGATCGCCGCCCCGGCCAGATCCGGGCGGGTGGACGAGATCCACCCGTCCTCGATCCAAATGCTACTACCCCAGATCTGCACGGCGCCGTCCCGTACCACGAGATCCCGTTGACTTTCTCCGAGGTCAAATTTCCACCAAGTCCCCGGCATTTTTAGGCTACTCCATTGCATCATAACTTTGCATCCGTGGCTCCATTTTGGGCGTGTAGCATATCGAATTGTTCGTCCCGACGAGTACTTCATTTCATCTCATTGCACCATGTTCATTTGAGTTCATCTTGATGCCCTAAATGCTGTTGCAAGAGTGCTATGCAATGTTAGTTTGAGATTCTTATCAGTAATTGGACATTTGTCATTTTTGCCATGATTGTTGTGTGCATCCTATGAACTTGAGCCCTACATTAGTTTTGAAGTATGCCATGCCATCTTTACAAGGGTGTATGCCATGTATTTTTGTGATCAATGTGGTGACTAGCACAAGCATGCAAAGTAGCTCTCGTAATGTTGCTGATTTCAGGGACTTAGAAATCTTCTAAGTCTTTGCCATGTTAATATTTTTATGCCATGTATCCTTGTTGCTACAGAGTGATCCATGCCTCTTTTGAGCATAATCAGTAAGGATGTTTTGTAGATATTGTTGTGCTCTATCCATCCATTTATTTGTTTGCATTTATGGAGCACCCTAGCTTGACTCAATCGAGCTCTACTTTTGCTATAAAATATTCCTGGCAGATTGTTTACATGTTAAGCAATTTTGCCGAGGTTGTTATAGTTTATCCCTGCATGCTATGAGGTTGTTCTTGCCATGTTTAGCTTCTATGCCATGTCTACTTGTTGGGTGTATGCTTAGTTTGTCATGCAATGCCTTGTGGTGAGTGCATCGAGCTCGTAAACATGCCTACTTAATATCTGTTTTGCCATGTTCCAGTTTTCTAATAAGTCTGAATCTGTTAATGATAATTGCTATGTTCACATGGTTGACATTGTATTTTCTGGTCCCTTTTGGCTTATGGTCAGTAAGGGACTTTTGTTGTATGCTTTGAGTAGCTTCATTCCATGCCTTGCTTTGCCATGATATGTTCTTGTAGCATATTGTTATCTTGCTCTAAACATTGCTTCCTGATGTTAAATTCCTGACATGTTATTTTCACTAAGTCGGTAACCTGATATCTTTTGCACTTTTGCCATGCTTGTTTGAACCTGTTATTGAGTGAACTAGCCGTAGCTTAGTGTTCATCTTTTGTCAAGCATCTTGAGTGGATCGCTGCCATGTGCTTTGTTGCTATGTTAGAGTACAGTAGCTTGTCGTTCTTGATGCATTTAGGTGGCCTCATGCTGTTAATCGCAGCTTTGCACCATTATTGTTTTTGCTTGCCATTTCCAAACCGTGCATCCAATTCCGGTGATCTTTATATCGATTTCGACTGAAATCAACTCATCTTTCCAGCGGGACTCTTGGTTTTCCAAGTTGATTCCTGATTTAATCTTTCCTTTCCGAAGCATGCATATGCATTGTATATCACATCCCGCATATCATGCCATGTTTTGCATCATGTTGCTTGCGCATTGCACCGTGGTTGATTATTGTCTCCTTTGCTTGTGTTCTTGCTGAAAGTGCAACTATCCCTAGGTGGTTTTAGTAATTCATAACAACATATAGCTCATTGAGCTAATGCTATTCCAAGATGATTATTTCAGGAAAGCTCAATGATTGGCATGGCATGGATGTGAAAGTGGAACCCTCAAAATGCTAAGGACAAAGGTTTGGCTCAAGCTCAAAAGCTCAAGACTCTTCATTTTATATTTTAGTGATCCAAGATCACATTGAGTCTTTAGGAAAAGCCAATACTATTAAGGAGGGATGAGGTGTTGCTTAATGAGCCTCTTGCTTCATGTGCTTAGTGATATGCTCCAAAACCCTCAACTACTTTCCCATATCCACATATGACCTAAACCCTAAGACAAACTCGGTCCTACCGATTCTTCCTATCCGGCGCCACCGAGTTTCACTTGTCATTAGCCACTGCCAAACCCTAGCAATTCGGTTCTACCGATAAGGATCTCGGTCTCACCGAGATGGGGTTGCAAACTCTCTGTTTCCCTTTTGTAACTTTTCGGTCTTACTGAAAGAGCGAATCGGTCCCACCGATATTGCAATGTAAACTCAGTGTTTCCCCTTTGTAACTTTTCGGTCTCACCGAGTTCCACTCGGTCTCACCGAAAGAGCAAATCGGTCCCACCGAGTTTGCCTGACCAACTCTCTGGTTAGCTAATTACCAAATTCGGTCTCACCGAGTTTGTGTAATCGGTCTCACCGAGATTACGTTATGCCCAAACCCTAACCGAATCGGTCCTACCGAGTTGCATGTCAGTCCCACCGAAATTCCTAACGGTCACTAGGTTTACTATTTCGGTCAGACTGAGTTTTCTGATTCGGTCCCACCGAGATTGGTAAATTGTATGTAACGGTTGGATTTTGTGTGGAGGCTATATATACCCCTCCACCTCCTTCTCATTAAAAGTGAGAGCCATCAGAACACACACACTATTCCAACTCATATGTTCTGAGAACCACCTACTCATGTGTTGAGATCAAGACATTCCATTCCTACCATATGAATCTTGATCTCTAGCCTTCCCAAGTTGCTTTCCACAAAAACCCTCTTTCCACCAAATCCAAATCCTATGAGAGAGAGTTGAGTGTTGGGGAGACTATCATTTGAAGCACAAGAGCAAGGAGTTCATTACCTACACACCATTTGTTACTTCTTGGAGAGTGGTGTCTCCTAGATTGGCTAGGTGTCACTTGGGAGCCTCCGACAAGATTGTGGAGTTGAACCAAGGAGTTTGTAAGGGCAGGGAGATCGCCTACTTCATGAAGATCTACCACTAGTGAGCCAAGTCCTATGTGGGAGATGGCCATGGTGGGATAGACAAGGTTGCTTCTTCGTGGACCCTTTGTGGGTGGTTGCTTCTTCATGGACCCTTCGTGGGTGGAGCCCTATGTGGACTCGCGCAACCATTGCCCTTGGGTGGAGCCCTGTGTGGACTCGCGCAACCATTACCCTTCGTGGGTTGAAGTCTCCATCAACGTGGATGTAGGATAGCACCACCTATCCGAACCACGGGAAAAACATCCGTGTCTCCAATAGCATTTGAATTCTCCAAACCCTTCCCTTTACATTCTCGCAAGTTGCATGCTTTACTTTCCGCTGCCCATAAACTCTTTGCATGCTTGCTTGAGTGATGTGATGATTGCTTGACTTGTCCTAAATTTGCTAAAATCTGCCAAGAACTAAAATTGGGAAAAGGTTAAGTTTTATTTGGTCAAGTAGTCTAATCACCCCCCTCTAGACATACTTTCGATCCTACAAGTGGTATCAGAGCCTTGGTATCCATTTGCTTGATCTCCATAGCTTTTGGTGGTCATAGCCTTGGTTTCACAACCTAGGAGAGTATGGCGTCTAGCGAGGGAAATTATCACCATAGAGGTCCTTACTTTGATGGTACTAATTTTGCTAGTTGGAAGCATAAAATGAAAATGCATATTCTTGGACATAACCCCGCTGTTTGGGCTATTGTATGTGTTGGTTTGCAAGGTGACTTCTTTGACGGGAGAGAACCAAACCATGAAGCTACCGTGGATGAGTTGAAGATGTTGCAATACAATGCTCAAGCTTGTGATATTCTCTTCAACGGATTGTGCCCCGAAGAATTCAACAAAATCAGCCGCCTTGAGAATGCAAAGGAAATTTGGGACACTTTGATTGATATGCACGAAGGTACTGACTCCGTCAAGGAATCCAAGTTGGATGTGCTTCAAAGCCAACTTGACAAGTTCAAGATGAAGGATGGTGAAGGTGTCGCTGAAATGCACTCTAGGCTTGCTCTCATCACAAATGAGATTGCCGGCTTAGGAAGTGAAGAGATGACCGATAGATTCATCATCAAGAAGATCCTAAGAGCCTTGGATGGAAAATATGATACCGTGTGCACACTGATCCAAACGATGCCCAATTACAAAGATCTCAAGCCAACAGAGGTGATTGGAAGAATTGTTGCTCATGAGATGTCACTTAAGGATAAAGAGGAACTTCACAACAAATTAAGTGGTGCCTATAAAGCCTCATGTGAAGCCCCTACATCATCAAGTGAGAAACAAGACTTCAATGAAGAATTGAGCTTAATGGTGAAGAACTTCAACAAGTTCTACAAGAGTAGAAGCAAAGATAGAAGCTCCAAGTCAAGGTCCTACAATGACAAAAGATCTTCTAGTAGAGAGCGAAACTGTTACAATTGTGGAAGACCCGGACACTATTCCAATGAGTGTACGGCTCCCTACAAGAGAAGAGAAGATTCTCCAAAAAGAAGAAGCAAAGGATCACCACCAAGAGAGAGAAGGAGTAAAGATGATCATTATGAACGAAGATACTCATGGAGAAGCAAGGATTCGGAAAGGAAGGAAAAATCATCAAGGAGCTACACAAGACGAAGACATCAAGCTCATGTTGGTGAATGGGTATCCGGCTCCGACTCCGACAGCCACTCTGAGAGAAGTTATCACTCCGACTCCGAAGATACTCAAGATGAAGGTGTTGCTGGTCTAGCACTTGTGTCAACCAACTCCTACGACATATTTGACTCACCAAATGAAGGAATTGGAAGATGCTTCATGGCCAAAGGTCCTAAGGTAACACACCCCGAGTATGTTGATTTCAATAGTGATGAAGATGACTTGTTAGGTGATGATTTGCTTGGTGACAACTCTAGTGATGAATACTATGATGAAAGACCAATTAATCATGCTAAAACGAGTGACAATGATAAGGAGAAGATTGAGGCTCTAACTAAAGAACTAAAAACTCTTAAGTTAGCTCATGACACTATCTTCGAAGATCATCGAGAACTTTTAAGAGCTCATGAGAAACTACGCTTTGAAAAGCTCAATCTTGAGCAAGAGCATGAGTTATTAAAGGCAATCAATGATGATCTCCGCAAGAAAAGTTCTTCTTACATTGCTAAGCGTTTACTCTTATCCACTTACATGCCTCAAGTCAAGTCTAACAAGAAAGATTCTTCCTCTAGTAGTAACAATGATCATGCTAAATCCAATATTGTTGCTTCTAGTAGTTCTCTTGATTCCACTAATGATTCTCTTAGCCAAGTTACACTTGAGCAAGAAAATAGCTTATTGAAGGGAATTATAGAGAAAGGAGTGTACAAAAGCCTTGCCGGGAGTAAGCAATTCGAGGAAATTGTGCGCAAGCAAGGAATGCACCGAAAGAATCAAGGTGTTGGTTTTGAACGAAAGTTCAATGCCAAAGGAGTTGAATGGGAAGAAGATCAATACCCCAAGACAAAGTTTGTCCCTCAACAAGAGAAGTATACTTCTTTCAAGGGGACACAAGCTCAAGATGATCTTCCACCACAAGACTACGAGCAAAAAGGCAAGGACAAGCTTCAAGAGGAAATTGATGCATTTGAAGAAGCTCCTAAGACCTTAGTCAAGTGGATTACCAAGACTACTTCAAGTTCCACTTCATCAAGTACGACTACAACTCCAAGGATTCCCGTCAAGATGATGTGGATCCAAAAGAAGAAGAACTAGAGAGTTCTTGAGGGTGACTCCCCCAACATACTTCACTCTTATCATTTTGGCAAGAACAAGTGCAATCAACTTCCACATCTTGCACTAGTTCAAGGAGTCACAAACCCTCTTGTTGGTAAGACAAGGGACAAGGTAACCTAAAAGTTTTCATGGACATCATCTTTTGTGTGCATCACTCTATGTCTATGGATATCCTTGTTTGTTCCTTGTGGGACTAACCCATGTAGGTATTGAAAGTGCAATTCACTCAAATGGATAGCTCCAAGAGATCTACATCAAAATTGAGCATCCACATCTTCAATATCTACATGAAGTCATCATCGACAAAACCCAAGGTTAGTTCATCCCTCTTAGGGGGGATATCACATCTAGGGGGAGCTTTACTCTAAGACTTGAGCTAAAGCAACTCTAAAGATGTGAACACAACAATGCTTTATGTAAAAGTGGTAACCCCACTTGACCTTAAACGATGAGTATGACCTATGATCAAGTGTTCTCACTTGACTCCTAAGTCAATGTACTCATATATAGATGACCTAGTCATCGCAAATTGCTTGATAAATGCTAGAATTGGTTGTGCATTCCTTGCCACATATTTCATTTGCCATCTTATTGTGTGAGCATGCTGATTGCATATTTTACTCATTCGAGGACATCCACTTGTTGTTTTGATTGCTTGGTTTTATCCTCTTTTGCCAAGTGGATGGACAAGAATGCCTAAGAACGTCCTCTAGCTATCTATGCTTTTCTTGTCTCAAACTCTATTCATGCTGCATCACACGATTTGATCAAGTCAGATTCGAACCACTCTGTGTGAGGAGCGCTCGGAGTCCCCGATTCGTCATAGACTTAAACTTCCAAAACCTCTTTATGATTCTCGGCCTGACCGATACTCCACTTTCGGTCCTACCGAGATCATTAAGTTGATGTAGGTTTTCGATCTCGGTGCAACCGATTTGAACCTTTCGGTCACACCGAGTTTCAGTAACTGCCGCAGTTATGAATCTCGGTGCCACCGAGTTGTTCCACTCGGTCACACCGACAGGGTCGGGCTATATATAGTCACGGGCAAAATTTGGAAATTTCTCCGAACCCCTTCGCCCGCGCGATAGCCTGCTCTGCCCTCGAGGTCTCCGGATCGTCTTCTCGCCGCCAGCAGCCTCCAGTCGCTGGTCTCCGTCGCCGTCAACAGAAATTCTGCCCCGCCGTTGCCGCCGTAGCAAGTCCCCGCCGAACTAGGGTAAGGACTTGATCTTTGTGCTATTCCTCAATCTGATTCCTAGCACATTGTGATCATATCATTTCTAGCCACGTTTGATAAACTTCTATCCAGTCAAAACGCTCATAGATTAGGTTTGATTCGAAAATTCTAGGTTTAGGTTTCCGCCGAAACTATCTCGGACCCACCGAGTTGAAAAACTCGGTCCCACCGATTTGGCTTATGCCATTGCACAAGTGAGACTCGGTCTGACCGAGAATTACTTATCGGTGTGACCGATTTTTGAACTCAGTGAAACCCTAGCAGTCTCGGTGCCACCGAACTCTGACTCGGTCCTACCGAGTTCACTAGTTTAGGTTCGAAAACTGCTTCGGTATCACCGAGTTTGAAAATCGGTAGATCCGAGATGATTTCAGTGGGAAACTAAAACTAAGTTTTTGGATCATTCTTTTTGCAAAAATCTCAGCATTTTGTGATGCTCATCCACTCTATCTCCTCTATAATCTATTCACAGGGTCAGCAGTCAGTTTGTAGCATGTCAGACCAGAGTGATAGCCAGAATCTGTCAGAGCAGCAAGTGGTGATGAGTGAGGGCACTAGTCCCTCCAGTTCATCTGATGAAGGCAGCAGGAGCACTCCTAGCAATTTGCCAAAGGCTGCCACGAGACAAAGGAAGAAGAAAACTTCAGACTCTGAAGATGAGGACTATGTGGCAGAGGAAGAGGCCACTTCCAAGAGAATTGAACCAGCTCAAGGCCCTAAGCCAGGTCTGAAAATCAAAAGGCCAGCAGGTAGGCATCCCATGTCAAAGGCTAGAGCCTCAACTGAGAAGCCCACTTCCCAAGAGCTAGCTGCAGCTGAGGGCAAGAAAAGGAAGGAGAGGGTGAAGAAGACTGTGGCTAGAGTGCTTGGCAAAGCTTCCATCATGGAAGAGGAAGAGGAAGAAGAGGCAGCTGCACCAGCGCCCAAGGCACCCAAGCTAATGGGAGATGCCATAAGGTCAGGGGGAGCTGCATCCAAGCCCAAGGAAGCACCTAAGGCTGCATCTAAGCCTAAGAGTGCACCAAAGAGAAACACAAGAAGCATCCCAGCCACTAAGAAGAACAAGGCCCCAGTGCCTGAAGCTGCAGAGGAAGAGGAAGAGAATGTCCTTCGGAAGCTCAAGCCCAAGATCCCAGACCACAATGATGCTCATCCTGTGGCTGAGGATATGAAGCTCAGGAGAGACTCAGGGCTCAGGAAGTGGAGAGAAGCAGATCCATATGCTTCTAGGAGAAGGACTGCAGTGGACTACAGGTTTCATACCAAGGAGCAGCAGGATTTCTATGAGACAGTGCTACTTGACAAGAAGCCAATTGTATGTGACATGAGATGGGTCGACTGGACCTATATCAAGGACAATGAAGAGTACTACCCTGGAGTATTTGACAGCTTTAGTGCGTGTGGAGTTGCAGACTTTGTTGGGCAGAAGCTCACAAAGTGGAACGAGGAGCTAATCATGCAATTCTACTCCACAACACACTTTTATCCGGATGGCAGGATCACATGGATGTCAGAGGGTACAAGGTACCACTCTACTGTTGAGGAATGGGCGAAGCTGATAAATGCCCCAGAGGAGCAAGCAGATGACTTGGACATTTATGCCAAGAAAAAGATGGACCACAACTCCATGTCCAACATGTACAAGGAGATTCCGAATGAAGCACTTGACACGTTCAAGTTTGGCTCAGTGCATTATCTGCTATCAGGATTTCCTACGATCAACTGGATCCTTAGGCACACCCTTCTGCCCAAGTCTGGAGATCACAAGATGATCAGAGGTCACGCGATCAATTTGCTTCATGTCTTTGACGTGCCTCAAAAATTCAAAGTCATGGGCCTCATAGTGGAAACAATCAAAAGGACTGCGGCAGATCAGAAGAGGAGCTGTGGATATGCCCCTCAGATTCAGGAGCTCATCAACTCCAAGATGGGCAGGGGCGTATATTTGTTGGATAAGGAACACCTACCCATCCGTCCAGATTTCGAAGATAATCAAGTTGTTATGACTGAGAATGAACCATCATCTACCATGCACAAACTCAGAAGGAGAAGGCGAAGAAGGAGAAAGCTGCCAGGATGCCTACTCAAGCGGAGGCATCTGATTACTTCCTGGAAACCAAACAAGAGCAGCTTGGTTACCTGATTGCGTCCACCCTGCGGATTGAGCAGAGTATAGCCACCCTGACTCAGAACCAGGCGAGTTTAGAGAGGATCATGGAACAGAGGTTCTATGACTTGGACATCAAGGTGACAGAGATACAGACTACCGTGGAGCAGCTCCAGGAGGACATGAATGAGAGGAGAGGCAGGACCACGACTGATGCTTTTGCGAGGGTGCCATGAGGTCCGAGGTCGTCTGCACTGCCAGTTGCTGACACCAGAGCTACAACGTCTGCACCAGCCACAGCCTCAGTTCCACCAGCTCCAGCATCCACTTCAGCCTCGACTCCGACCACGTCTACCGAAGGCTTCGTCCTTGGAGTGCTCCGGACTCCACCACCACCTGAAGATCAAGCCTGAGCGTCGATCTAGTGCTATGCATTTTCTAGGAACTTTTAGGTAACTTGTTGCCAAAGGGGGAGAATATGTATAGATCATAGGCTTCGAGAGAGAGTGTGTTGCTTTTCTCTCTTGCTTTATTTGGTGGTTTTTCGAACTTATCTGCTTTTGAGTGCTTGATACTACGTCATTATTTGTGAGACATTGATGATCATGTGTTTGATCATAAGCTACACTTAATGCTTGCTTAATGCCATTATCCTATCTATCTTTTGATCATAAGCTACACTTAATGCTTGCTTAATGCCATTATCCTATCTATCTTGTGTGATCATTCATTATTCTTGGTGATGAGTGCATGTATTTCATTCTTATCATTTTGAGCGCTCCACCAAGATGTATGTGACATGGAAGAGTAACCCATGACTCTAACTCTTTGTGCATTTGCAGTCCAAAGCAAATTTTAAATATGCACAAATTTAGGGGGAGATCTTACTTATCACATACTTCTCAAAGCGACGATATATTTCATGCTTATTATCATTTGTCGAAGCTTTGATCTATATGTTGTCATCAATTACCAAAAAGGGGGAGATTGAAAGTGCAACTATCCCTAGGTGGTTTTGGTAATTCATAACAACATATAGCTCATTGAGCTAATGCTATTCCAAGATGATTATTTCAGGAAAGCTCAATGATTGGCATGGCATGGATGTGAAAGTGGAACCCTCAAAATGCTAAGGACAAAGGATTGGCTCAAGCTCAAAAGCTCAAGACTCTTCATTTTATATTTTAGTGATCCAAGATCACATTGCGTCTTTAGGAAGAGCCAATACTATTAAGGAGGGATGAGGTGTTGCTTAATGAGCCTCTTGCTTCATGTGCTTAGTGATATGCTCCAAAACCCTCAACTACTTTCCCATATCCACATATGACCTAAACCCTAAGCCAAACTCGGTCCTACCGATTCTTCCTATCCGGCGCCACCGAGTTTCACTTGTCATTAGCCACTGCCAAACCCTAGCAATTCGGTTCTACCGATAAGGATCTCGGTCTCACCGAGATGGGGTTGCAAACTCTCTGTTTCCCTTTTGTAACTTTTCGGTCTTACTGAAAGAGCGAATCGGTCCCACCGATATTGCAATGTAAACTCAGTGTTTCCCCTTTGTAACTTTTCGGTCTCACCGAGTTCCACTCGGTCTCACCGAAAGAGCAAATCGGTCCCACCGAGTTTGCCTGACCAACTCTCTGGTTAGCTAATTACCAAATTTGGTCTCACCGAGTTTGTGTAATCGGTCTCACCGAGATTACGTTATGCCCAAACCCTAACCGAATCGGTCCTACCGAGTTGCATGTCAGTCCCACCGAAATTCCTAACGGTCACTAGGTTTACTATTTCGGTCAGACCGAGTTTTCTGATTCGGTCCCACCAAGATTGGTAAATTGTATGTAACGGTTGGATTTTGTGTGGAGGCTATATATACCCCTCCACCTCCTTCTCATTAAAAGTGAGAGCCATCAGAACACACACACTATTCCAACTCATATGTTCTGAGAACCACCTACTCATGTGTTGAGATCAAGACATTCCATTCCTACCATATGAATCTTGATCTCTAGCCTTCCCAAGTTGCTTTCCACAAAAACCCTCTTTCCACCAAATCCAAATCCTATGAGAGAGAGTTGAGTGTTGGGGAGACTATCATTTGAAGCACAAGAGCAAGGAGTTCATTACCTACACACCATTTGTTACTTCTTGGAGAGTGGTGTCTCCTAGCTTGGCTAGGTGTCACTTGGGAGCCTCCGACAAGATTGTGGAGTTGAACCAAGGAGTTTGTAAGGGCAAGGAGATCGCCTACTTCGTGAAGATCTACCACTAGTGAGGCAAGTCCTGTGTGGGCGATGGCCATGGTGGGATAGACAAGGTTGCCTCTTCGTGGACCCTTTGTGGGTGGTTACTTCTTCATGGACCCTTCGTGGGTGGAGCCCTATGTGGACTCGTGCAACCGTTGCCCTTGGGTGGAGCCCTGTGTGGACTCGCGCAACCGTTACCCTTCGTGGGTTGAAGTCTCCATCAACGTGGATGTAGGATAGCACCACCTATCTGAACCACGGGAAAAACATCCATGTCTCCAATAGAGTTTGAATTCTCCAAACCCTTCCCTTTACATTCTCGCAAGTTGCATGCTTTACTTTCCGCTGCCCATAAACTCTTTGCATGCTTGCTTGAGTGATGTGATGATTGCTTGACTTGTCCTAAATTAGCTAAAATCTGCCAAGAACTAAAATTGGGAAAAGGTTAAGTTTCATTTGGTCAAGTAGTCTAATCACCCCCCTCTAGACATACTTTCGATCCTACACTTGCTTTGGGTAGAGCCGGGAGACGAGTTTGTGTTCGAGGTACCCGTTGAGTATGCTTTCGAGGGTCAAGCTTTCGTCTTCTCGGAGAACTTTGCAGGCAAGATGACCATACCCTCGGAATCACTTCTATCTTTGCTTGCTAGATGCTCGCTCTTCTGCTATACCTATGCCTCGATACCTAACACTTGCTATATCATGCCTCCCATATTGCCATGTCAAACCTCTAACCCACCTTGTCCTAGCAAACCGTTGTTTGGCTATGTTAGCGCTTTGCTCAGCCCCTCTTATAGCGTTGTTAGTTGCAGGTGAAGATTGGAGTTTGTTCCTTGTTGGAACATGTTTATTGTTGGGATATCACAATATATCTTATTTTAATTAATGCATCTATATACTTGGTAAAGGGTGGAAGGCTCGGCCTTATGCCTGGTGTTTTGTTCCACTCTTGCCGCCCTAGTTTCCGTCATACCGATGTTATGTTCCTTGATTTTGTGTTCCTTACACGGTTGGGTTATAATGGGAACCCCTTGACAGTTCGCCTTGAATAAAACTTCTCTAGCAAGGCCCAACATTGGTTTTACCATTTGCCACCTAGCCTCTTTTCCCTTGGGTCGGCCAACCCAAGGGTCATCTTTATTTAAACCCCTGGGCCAGTGCTCCTCTGAGTGTTGGTCCAAACTAGAGCCCTTGCAGCGCCACCTCGGGGAAACTTGAGGGTTGGTTTTAGTTGTACGGATTGCTCATCCGGTGTGCCCTGAGAACGAGATATGTGCAGCTCCTATCAGGATTTGTCGGCACATCTGGGTGGCTTTGCTGGACTTGTTTTACCATTGTCGAGATGTCTTGTAACTGGGATTCCGAGTCTGATCGGGCCGTCCTGGGAGAAGGAATATCCTTCGTTGACCGTGAGAGCTTTTGATGGGCTAAGTTGGGACACCCCTACAGGGTTTTGAACTTTCAAAAGCTGTGCCCGCGGTTATGGGCAGATGGGAATTTGTTAATGTCTGGTTGTAGAAAACCTGAAAGTTATCTTAATTAAAATGCATCAACCGCGTGTGTAGCCGTGATGGTCTCTTCTCGGCGGGGACTGGGAAGTGAACATGGTGTTGGAGTTATTCTTGAACGTAAGTAGTTACAGGATCACTTCTTGATCACTTATAGTTCACGAACGTGTTTTGCCTTCTCTTCTCGCTCTCTTTTGCGTATGTTAGCCACCATATATGCTAGTGCTTGCTGTAGCTCCACCTCATACCTTTTCCCTACCTATAAGCTTAAATAGTCTTGATCTCGCGGGTGTGAGATTGCTGAGTCCCCCTGACTCACAATTTACTTCCAAAACCAGATGCAGGGACCGCTGTTACCGCTCCAGGAGATTCGATGAAGATCGTGTTAGTTATGTTGTTCTGTTTTCAGTTGATCAGTAGTGGAGCCCAGTTGGGACGATCGGGGATCTGTAGCATTAGGGGTAGTCTTATTTTATTTTGGTTCCGTAGTCACACCTTGATTGTATCTGGATGATGTAATGCTTTATTCAAGTATTGTGTGAAGTGGTGATTGTAAGCCAACCCTGTATCTCTTTCTTATTCGGTACATGGGATGTGTAAAGATTACTCCTCTTGCGACATTGCCTAGAATGCGGTCATGCCTCTAAGTCGTGCTCCGACATGTGGGGGATATAGCCGCATCGTGGGTGTTACAATGCCCTGAGAGATATCGAGATAGACGTATGGATGGAAGGAGACAATACGTGTGTTCCTGATGGCTAGTAAGAGATAATCATACTTAGCAGGGGGGAGTGCTTGCGCCTATGATGGAGTGAGGGATTATGGTACTTAGGGGGGTGCGTGTCACATGGAGAGACAACAAGGGCGGAGAGTGTTGGATGGGTCTATATGTATAGCGCGAGCGAGACATGTGTATGTGTGAACCAGGGAGATATAAGGCCAGTTTGGCTTGCATCCTAAGCATCTTTTGCCTGGCCTGGGGTTGTGGCTGGATTTCATGCACACTTTTTTGGTTGCTACCCTGTGAAAAAGAAAGCCCGCCTGGCCTGGGTTCACTTGCACTTCAATTGGCCTGGCTAAACTCCAGACACTGCAAGTAGCCTGGCCCAGGCGACCGATTTCGAACGCCTGGCAGTGCCTGGTCGTGTGGCCACGAGGCTAACAGCAACGTGAATGGATATTAGCATTAAATAATTGATGCATGCATTGATTGATGGGACGTTGATGCTTTTCCTGGCCCATGCATGAACCAAACGCTTCATCACCACACAAGCCTGGCTAGGCAGAAATGTTTTACATCTCACGTCCACACCAGGCAGTACCGGCCATCAAGGCATCAGGGTCAGGTCACGAACCAAACTGACCAATAAAGTTTGAGAGAGATTGAGGAGCCCTGATAAGGCTAAGTGGTGCGTCAGATAGCTGAGAGGGGGAAAGAGATATTCCATCCGCTCGATAATGCAGTGCATGTAAATTTTTTAGAAGTCAAACTTTAGAAACTTTGATCAGGTTTACGCAAATGTTATTTATATCTACAATACCAAAGATACATCATACAAAACTACATCTCATGGTGAATCTAATGGTATATGTTTGCCGTACTAGATGTAATTCTTTTTCTCCACGTACATGGTCAAACTTTGTGATGTTTGACTTTTCAATAAATCTATATGCTATGGACCGAGGGGAGTGCCTCAGTCGAGACAGATCAAGTGTGTGTGAAGGAGAATGAGTAAGTGTGCAAAAAGAGTATGTGTGTGAAAGAGAAAGTGACAAAAAACGATAAATTAGAGAGAGTGTGTGTTTTTTCGTTTCTTATGCGAACATATCACGCATGCATCTCCGAGATGGAAAAGTGAGGCGAGGAGATACATGAAGATAGCTAGTGTGTGATTGTTTGCAACGGAGAGAGACACCCCTGTAGCACATGTCCAATAGAGGTCTGGCCAACAAGGAACAAAGGTCGAGAGGGACACATGGATGGCATCGACGCATGGGGAGGGAGAGAGGGTGTGTTTGTGATAGAGAGATCCCGTCGAGATCGTGAGGGGACTATATGGGTGGAAGATCGAGGGAGTGCGTGCGCGATAGAAAGATGCCCCAAGAGAAATCGAGATAGACCATGCACATGTTTTTGATGGAGACTAAGATTAGCTAGTCATATACATATAGGGGGGACTGCGTGTGCCTACAATTGAGTGAGAGACCATCAACTTGGCTAGCTGGGCATGAGATTGTGTGTGTGCGCATGTGAGATGGAGAGAGAATGCGGGGGACAGATAGAGTTTTAGATGGGCCTATCGAGTGCGAGTGAGATATGCATGTGTATGTGTGACCCAGGTGGATGGAGAGTTTGAGAGAGGGGGGGAGAGCTCCGAGACGACATAGTGGTGCGTGAGAGAGTTACGGGCAAAGAGCCAAGGCATTTGTGTGCGTACGATGAGTGCACCCAAGATATCTAGCTTGGACTAGATAGAGTATCATACATAGTATGCGAGAGAGACCTATAGACGGTGTATATATGCATGCGAACTAGAAAGACCCCCCCC
>NC_041382.1:133609674-133630845 GCF_002162155.2 Triticum dicoccoides | reverse complement strand
AGAGAGAGAGAGATGGAGAGAAATGGAGAGGGACCAACAAGGTTTTTGTGTCGGATGCTTGTGATAGAATTGAAGATTGTCGACGAGAGAGATAGAGAGACGGAGAACAGGAGTCCGGGAGAGGGGGAGGTCGCGTTTTATGCATCCAAGACTGATATAAACCATGTTTCGATATAAACTTGCATTCAAATATTTAAATTGGAGAACATGTTGTCCGCAATCCACACATGAACTGATATATGCGTATATCAAACAAGTTCATTAATTTGACTTTCAACATGTTCATGGAGTACTATAATACTGTACAACATGCTACTCGATTAAGGTGTTCAATTTTGGATTTAGTTCACTATTTTGACCTACTAAACAAGCTATTTCATTGAATCGAGATATTTCATTTTGGGTTTGATTCGCGTTTTTGAGTGGGTCAACTATTTGTGATATAGTAAATCGCTAGCAACGAGCATGTAAAAACACATTACTCCCGAGCATCATCTGTCCATCTAAAAAAGAAGTGGCAAGCTAATATTTCAAAATTTGATCCGAATCGACTTGTTAAGGTAGACGTGGATGCTCGTTCTCCCAAAATTTGAACGAACCGTTAAACATCCTCTCTGCTCGGTGGAATTCGCCCGAGCAAATAAATGGGAGACGCGAAATTACCGTCCTATGTGGGACACGTATCAATTGGCCCGTTGTACATCGAGGGTAGGTTCGTAACTTCATCCAAGCGCACCTTCTCCTCGGCTGAAATGACATGTGCCGAATAATTCATAAACCATGGTCGGCAAAACACGCTCTCCTCGCCCGAAATAGCTCGCGCCCACTATTTCAAAACACACTCTCCTCGCCCGAAATCGCTCGCACCCACTATAGTTCAAAACACGCCCTCCTCGCCCGAAATCGCTCCCGCCCACTATTTGTGGAGAAGCAAAGTTCCTCTACTATCCCCGACCCTCAGTACACAGACCCAAGCCAAGAAGCCTATAGGCAAGGATAGAACTGTAACTCCCACTCACATTTCAGACAAATGCGTCCGTAAGACATGGTTCCACTCCCCTCCCAATTCCCGCCTGCCCGCCCCCATTCATACCTCATGGGTGCCAAATCACCTTCTCCCCGGGAAGCTCCCTTCTCCCGAGCCGCGAAACCTCAGCCCCACCTCCATGGCGCCCCCACCGCACCAATTTCACAGCCGCCCTCCTCCCTCATGACAGAGACGCCGTCCATTTGCCGTCGTGCACTGGGCCATGTGCCTCTTACTCCGTGATGCTGGTGCTGCCTCGACGACGGCCGCGTGAACCGTACCGGAGCCGATTCACCCTCGCCGTTGTTCACGGCACCGGAGCGGCTCCAACTTCGAATCCGTCCAGAGTCCTGGCGTTGCTTCCGCGTAGTCGTCGACCATCGCGACATCGCTCTTTCCCTGCCGCCGGTCGCCACCGCAACCGCGCCGGCCTCACCGACTCGGCAGCTGGACCTGCCTACTTCACCATGCCGCCAGATAGGTCGCACCCTCATCTCAAATCACTTTATTTAGGCGTCAGTTGTCTGAATTTTTATTCTGGGCCAATCGATTCCCAATGGGAAGCAGCACCCCTCGAGGCGGCGGAGCTCCTAGGCTACCGGTTGGCTGGTGTCTAAGGTAAGGGTGCAGGGCCGCAAGTTCGCCACGGAAGCAACGCTTAGATGGCTATCTTTTAGAGTTGCGTGGGTTGAAGGTACTGCCGCCACCGGATCTGGATGACGGCGAGTCTTTGTGGATTGGCCCGGGGGCGGCGCAACCACGGCAGTGCGGTGGGGCGGGGAGCGGGGTTTTGGCCGGGGCCACGGATGGCGGAGGCAGGCTGCTCTGCCGTTGGTCGCTGGCTCTTCGGGGAACATGCCGAACAGTGTCAGCCGGGAGGCATAGACGGCCAGCCATCCAGCATAGATCGGACAATACCAAAATAAAATAAAATCGTGTGACCCCAATTTAGTCTTCAGTTAACAAACGTGTGACCACTCTCGTACCTTGTTGTTGATCTCTTAGTGTATTTCTTCAGATCAAAGAGATATGTCATTCTTAACATTATGTGTTATCTGCATCTTGAGACACACCTTCTTCCGACTCACCGCAGCTGCTCCAACAAGGGAAGCATACACCAGATGGGAGCTATAGTCCCCACTCAACAGTTCCCTGCATCGAATGCGCGTGCCCGACATGGACAGCCACAACAACTGCAGGGCCATCGACAAGTCAGCACATGATGCTCACTCCTATGGATGGCAGCCAGATGGGTTGTACCCTCCTTACTTGTGTGCAACATTTATGGCTTTGTTATTCATCTAAGCATGGAAAATAGATCATCACATTTCACTGTATATTCATGCTGATCTCTTACGGGTCTTGTTCAGGAGTTAACGTTGTTCCATAGTTCAGCTAAGATACTTGTTCTTTAGGTAACGCTCTTCCATAGTTATCATCCATCAACCAATGCTATCCCACAGGCTGGTGATTATAGTATTATACCACTTCTAGTATTACCTATATTGTTCTTTAATACTTTTGTGTGCCATCTAATTAATCTTGAGTACAAACGATACATATTCTGTAGCTTCAATCTATGTTCTCCCTTTAGTTTATGAGACCTGTTGCTGCTAGTTAACCCCAGTCCTACTATTTATGTCGTCTCCTACAGGCACTCATTACATAAATCTAACTACTAGTTGTCTTCCATGCATGTCAGATATAATTGCACACACTAATATATCCACAAGAACCTCACAGAGCAATGTAAAGGCCAATAAACTTGATGTCAATGATACCCAATATGATGGAACATGTAAAGGCAGTTCTTCAAAAGACTTGCAGAAAGATGATGAATCCTCTTCACCCCACAAGGTCCTTGCTCTAACTTGGCCTATGATATGGGTACAACATGCATATAATGTTCTGAACTGTATCTACTCTGTTGCAATGCCATGTGCTTAGCATGCTGATCATGCATGTAAATATGTCATGCCTTCCTGTTTTTCAGTACCTATTCCATTCATGATAACATGTTTTCAAATTCAAGTAATGTCATTCTACTCTATCGCAATGCCATCTGCTTAATTTGGACATCATGCTTCTAAATATCTTATGCATTGTTATTCATCAGTATGTACTTCATCTGTCTACCATACCATGTTTTTTTCCATTGAAGTGATGTTCTAGTGCTCTGTTGCAACGCCATCTTATTTTCCCAATCATACACGTGTATGTTGCCTTAGTTATTTCTGTACGTATTCCGCTAGCACACAGTTTTACATTCAACTAGTATTTTTTTGCTGTGTTGTCCTGTCGTATCCCTAGCTCTTACACCATACTCCCTCCGTCTGGATTACATGTTGCCGAAATGGATAAAAAAGGATGTATCTAGAACTGAAATACGCCTAGACCCATCCATTTTTTCCGGATGGAGGGAATACATGTCAATATGTCATGCCTTTCTATTCTTCAGTACCTATTCCATCTCTCTGTTGTCGCATGTTTTATAATTAAAGCACCATTCTTCTATACAAGGCATGCAAGGGGAAGACGACTATGTTAGAATCTGAAGGGTTACAAACAAGGCCTTTGCAAAAGATCCAAATGCCAGGAGATAATAAACTATAACGCCCTCGATGTGGCTATATATCCTACGTGTCGAAGCACGACTTAGAGCCATAACCGCACTAAAAGCAATGTCGCAAGTGAGGTAATCTTCACAACAACCCATGTAAATAAATAAAGGGGAAAATTACATAGTTGGCTTACACTCGCCACGTCACACAAATGCATAAATAAGTCATTACATTCATCCAATACACTCAGGGTCCGACTACGGAACCAAAATAAAGATCAACCCCCTAATGCGACAAAGTCCCCGATCGCCCCAACTGGGCACCACTACTGATCATCTGGGAAAGACACAGAGTAACGACGAGAGTCTTCATCGAACTCCCACTTGAGCTCGGTCATGTCATCTGGAGCGGTATCATTGGTCCCTGCATCTGGTTTTGGAAGTAATCCGTGAGTCACGGGGACTCAGCAATCTCGCACCCTCGCGATCAAGACTATTTAAGCTTATAGGTAAGGTAAGGGTATGATGTGGAGCTGCAGCAAGCGACTAGCATATATGGTGGCTAACCTAATCGCAAAAGAGAGCGAGAAGAGAAGGCAAAAGCACGGTCGAACAACTATGATCAAGAAGTGATCCTAGAACAACCTACGTCAAGCATTACTCCAACACCGTGTTCACTTCCCGGACTCCGCCGAGAAGAGACCATCACGGTAACACACGCGGTTGGTGCATTTTAAATAAGTTAAGTTTCATGTTATCTACAACCGGACATTAACAAATTCCCATCTGCCCATAACCGCGGGCACGGCTATCAAAAGTTCAAATCCCTGTAGGGGAGTCCCAACTTAGCCCATCACAAGCTCTCACGGTCAACGAAGGATATTCCTTCTCCCAAGACATTCCGATCAGACTCGGCATCCCGGTTACAAGACGTCCTCGACAATGGTAAAACTAAACCAGCAAGACCACCCAGATGTGCCGACAAATCCTGATAGGTGCTGCACATATCTCATTCTCAGGGCACACCGGATGAGCAAGACGTTGGGTAGGCCAGCCCAGAGTTGCCCCTGGTAACCCCGGAGATCGCTCAGTTGGACCAACACTTAGAGAAGCACTGGCCCGGGGGGTTAAAAATAAAGATGACCCTTGAGTCCGCGAAACCCAAGGGAAATAGTCTAGGTGGCAAAAGGTAAAACCAATGTTGGGCATTGCTGGAAGATTTTTATTCAAGGCGAACTGTCAAGGGGTTCCCATTATAACCCAACCGTGTAAGGAACGCAAAATCCGGGAACATAACACCGATATGACGGAAACTAGGGCGGCAAGAGTGGAACAAAACACCAGGCATAAGGCCGAGCCTTCCACCCTTTACCAAGTATATAGGTGCATTAATATAACAAGGTAATATAGTGATATCCCAACAATAAACATGTTCCAACAAGGAACGATCTCCAATCTTCACCTGCAACTAGCAACGCTATAAGAGGGGCTGAGCAAAGCGGTAACATAGCCAAACAACGGTTTGCTAGGACATGGTGGGTTAGAGGTTTGACATGGCAATGTGGGAGGCATGATAATCAAGTGGTAGGCATCGTAGCATAGGCATAGCAAAAGAGCGAGCATCTAGCAAGCAAAGATAGAAGTGATTTCGAGGGTATGGTCATCTTGCCTGCAAAGTACTCGGAGTTGCCTTGATCCTCGTAAGCAAACTCAACGGGCTCCTCATTCACGAACTCGTCTCCCGGCTCTACCCAAGCAAGAACAACAAGCAAAAGGAACACAATCAACCACGTGCAATGCTCAAGCACATGATGCAAACATGGTATGACATGCGGGATGCGATATGTGATGCATATGCATGATTTGGAAAGGAATGATTGAACCTGGCCTCAACTTGGAAATCCAAGAGTGCCACTGGAAAGGTGAGGTGATTTTGGTTGAAATCTATATAAAGATCACCGAAATCAGATGCACGGTTTGGAAATGGCAAGCAAAACAAATATGACACCGACCTGCGATAATCATTAAGTGACCAACCAAATGCATCAAGAGAAATATGCTATAGCACTCAAACATGACAACAAAATACATGGCAGGGATCCACTCATGAAGCTTGACAAAAGATGAACACTGAGCTATGGCTAATTCACTCATTAACAGGTTCAAACAAGCATGGCAAAAGTGCAAATGATAACAGGTTTCAGACTTTGTGAAATTAACACAAGTCTGGAATTTATCATCAGGAAGCAATCTTTAGAGCACGAAAACTACATGCTACAGGAACATATCATGGCAAAGCAAGACATGGAAAGAAGTTACTCTAAGCATATAACAAAAGTCCCTTAGTGACCTTGAGCCAAAAGGGATCAGAAAATACAATTGCAAGCATGTGAACATAGCAAAAATATAAACAGATTCAGACTTAGTGAAAAACTGGAGCATGCAAAACAGTTAACGAGTAGGCATGTTTACGAGCTCGATGCACTCACTACGAGGCATTGCATGACAATCTAAGCATACACCCATCAAGAAGACATGACATTAGAAGCTAGACATGGCAAGAACAACATCATAGCATGCACGGATCAATAGCAACATCCTCGGCAAAATCGCTAAACATGTCAACAATCTGCCAGGATTATTTTATACCAAAAGTAGAGCTCGATTGACTCAAGCTAGGGTGCTCCATAATTGCAAACAAAGACATGGATGCATAGAGCACCACAATATTAACAAAACATCCTTACTGATCATCCTCAAAAGAGGCACGGATCACTAGGAAACAACAAGAACATATGGCATAAAAGTAAAAACAGGACAATGACTTGGTGTAATTCTAAGTCCCTGAAATCAGCATCAATGAGTAAGCTACTTTGCATGCTTGTGCTAGTCACCACAAAGATCAAAAAATACATGGCATACACCCCTGTAAAGATGTCATGGCATTCTACAAAACACATGTAGAGCTCAGGATCATAGCATGCACACATAAATCATGGCAAAAATGACAAAAGGCCATTTGGTGAAACAGATCTGACATATTCATCACATAGCTCTCTTTCAACAGCATTTGGGGCATCAAGATGAGCTCAAATGAAAATGATGCAATGGGATGAAATGATGTACTCATCGAGACGAACATTTTGATATGCTACACGCACGAATCAGAGCTACGGATGCAGAGATATGACATGTCAAAGGATGCAAGAAAATTAGGGTTACGGGGAAAAAGTCAACCCGGGGCAAAAACGGATCTGGATCTGGCCGGGCGCGGAAATCAAGGATCGCCAGGGACCTGTTCGCCGGAAGGAGGGAGTTCGCCGGAGTTGGCGAGGCGGCTGGAGGGGTCACCGGACTTCTCCCACGGCGGCAGCGGCGAGGATGGGCGGCGAGGCGACGGTGGCAGGAGCGACGACCCGGGCGGCGGAGCGGCGGGTGCCGGCATCGAGGTGGCGCGGAGGCTCGCCGGCTCAGGGAGGAGGAAGGGCGGCGCGGCGGAGCTCTCCCGCAGCTCGGGCGGCGGAGCGAAGGAGGCGGGCGGTGCGCGCGTTGGGCCGGGGAGGGCCCGCCCTGGGCCGAGCGGACTGGCGGCGGAGGAAGGCAGGCAGCGCGCCACTGGCTGCGGACAGCGGCGGCGACTCGTCCGGTGGGAACCGGACGTGTCCGGCGGCGGAGATGGAATTTTGTTTAGGGTTTAGGGGGGAAATGATCCGGAATTTCGGGGAGGGGTGCTCTTTTATAGGCAGAGGGAGCTAGGAAGCACCAAATGAGGTGCGGTTTTCGGCCACGCGATTGTGATCGAACGCTCTAGATGATGGAAGAGGTTCAGGTGGGTTTTGGGCCACTTTGGAAGGGTGTTGGGCTGCAACACACACGAGGTCTTTTCGGTCCCTCGGTTAACCGTTGGAGTATCAAACGAAGTCCAAATGGTACGAAACTTGACAGCCGGTCTACCGGTAGTAACCCAAAGCCGCATGACAAGTCTCGGTCCAATCCGGAAATGTTTAACGCCCACACATGAAAAGAGGTAGAAAGGACCACCAGAGGACATAGGAGCACCGGAATCCAAAATGGACAACGGGGAAAATGCTCGGATGCATGAGACGAACACGTATGCAAATGCAATGCACATGATGACATGATATGAGATGCATGACAAAGATAAAACACACGGAGGAAAAAACCCGACAATGAGGAAATAATATAACTTAGTGCCGGAAACGGCAAGAGTTGGAGTACATAAAAGGTAAATTACATCTGGGGTGTTACAACACTCCACCACTACGAAAGGATCTCGTCCCGAGATCTAGGACTGGAAAAACTCCGGGTACTCAGAATGGAGCTGATCCTCGCGTTCCCAGGTGGATTCACGGTCAGAATGGTGTGACCACTTGACTTTGAGGAATTTGATTGACTTGTTGCGAGTCTTGCGCTCAGTTTCTTCAAGAATAGCAACTGGGTGCTCACGATAAGACAAGTCTTCTTGGAGATCAATGTCTTCGAAGTTGACGGTGCGGTCAGGGGTCTTGAAGCACTTGCGGAGTTGAGACACGTGGAGCACGTCGTGCACATCTGCAAAGTTGGAGGGAAGCTCGAGTTGATAGGCGAGATTGCCTCTCTTGTTGATGATCTTGAAAGGACCCACGTATCTATGGGCAAGCTTCCCTTTGATACCGAAGCGACGAGTACCTTTCATTGGAGAGACGCGGAGGTAAACATGGTCTCCGATCTCGAAAGCCAAATCACGATGCTTACTATCATAGTAACTCTTCTGGCGCGATTGCGCGGCTTTGAGGTTATCACGAATGACTTTGCACATCTCTTCTGCCTCTGTGATCAAGTCATTTCCAAGAAGTTGACGCTCACCAGTCTCTGACCAGTTAAGAGGAGTACGGCACTTCCTGCCATAGAGAATTTCAAATGGGGCCTTGCCCAAACTCGCTTGGAAGCTGTTGTTGTAGGAGAACTCGGCATATGGAAGACAATCTTCCCACTTCATACCGAAAGATATAATGCAAGCCCTGAGCATATCTTCGAGAATCTGATTGACACGCTCGACTTGGCCGCTAGTTTAAGGATGAAAAGTTGTGCTGAAACGGATGTTGGTGCCCATGGCCTTCTGAAAAGAATCTCAAAACTTTGAGGTGAAGATGCTGCCACGATCTGAAGATACCAACTGCGGAATGCCGTGCAGAGAGACAATCTGGGAGGTATATAGCTCTGCCAATTGAGCTGCTGTTTAGATTCTTTGATAGGCAGAAAGTGAGCCACTTTAGTGAGTTTGTCGATGACAACAAAGATAGCATCATTGCCACGCTTGGACTTTGGAAATCCAGTCACGAAGTCCATCTTAATGTGGTCAAACTTCCATTATGGAATGGCAAGAGGTTGGAGGAGACCAGCTGGTCGTTGGTGTTCTGCCTTCACTCTTCTGCAGACATCACATTCATTCACGAACTGAGCAATCTTACGCTTCATTCGAGTCCACCAATACGACTGCTTGAGGTCATGGTACATCTTTGTACTTCCAGGGTGGATAGAGAGGAGTGAATTGTGAGCCTCGTTCATAATGAATTTATGAAGGTCACCTTTAGGCACAACAATGCGATCCTCGAAGAATAGACTATCCTTGTCATCAAGGCGATAGCACTTGTACTTGGGTTGACTCTTAGCAATCCCAATCTTGACCTTCTTCACCATAGCATCAAGAAGTTGAGCCTCGCGAATCCGATCTTCCAAAGTAGGAGAGACTTGGAGGTTGGCCAGAAATCCTTGAGGAACAACTTGCAGATTGAGTTTGCGGAAAGCTTCACAAAGCTCGGGTTGGTAAGGCTTGAGAATCAAACTGTTGCAGTAAGCCTTCCTGCTCAATACGTCAGCAATTACATTGGCCTTGCTTGAAGTATATTCGATACTCGGATTATACTCTTGAATCATTTCGACCCAACGAGTCTGCCTGAGGTTGAGATTAGGCTGAGTGAAGACGTACTTGAGACTCTTGTGGTCAGTGAAGATGTCCACTTTTCATCCCAATAAGAGATGTCTCTAGGTCAGAAGAGCATGCACAACTGCCGCCAACTCGAGGTCATGAGTGGGGTAGTTCTTTTCATTGGGCTTCAACTGGCGAGAGGTATAGGCCACCACTTTCTTCTCTTGCATCAACACTGCACCAAGACCTTGAAGAGAAGCATCACAGAAGACCTCAAACGGTTTGGATTCATCAGGAGGAGTCAGAACTGGAGCAGTGACTAACTTCTCTTTCAGGGTGTTGAAAGCAATGTCACATTCAGGAGACCAAACGTACTTGACGTGCTTCTGGAGAATGTTGGAGAGAGGCTTCGCGATCTTTGAAAAGTTCTCAACGAACCTTCGACAATAGCTTGTGAGCCCAAGGAAACTGCGGAGTTGCTTCACGTTCTGAGGTGGTTCCCAATTCACAGTCGCAGACACCTTCTCAGGATTCACCGCTATGCCCTTGGCAGAGATGATATGCCCAAGGTAGAGAACCTCATCGAGCCAAAACTCGCACTTTGAAAACTTGGCATAGAACTGATGTTCTCTGAGCTTATCCAGCACCAAACGCAAGTGCTTGGCATGATCTTCCTTGTTCTTGGAAAAGACCAAAATGTCATCGAGGTAGACCAAGACGAAGTCATTTGTGTAGGGGTTGAAAATGAAATTCATCATGCGAGAGAAAGTCGGAGGAGCGTTGACGAGGCCAAAAGACATGACCGTGTATTCATATGAACCATAGCTTGTTCTGAATGTTGTCTTAGGGATATCTTGCTCACGAATGCGAATCTGATGATAGCCCATACGGAGATCAAGCTTGGAGAATACTTGAGCACCTTTGAGTTGTTCGAACAGCTCGTTGATGTTGGGAAGTGGGTACTTGTTCTTTATAGTCTTCTTGTTCAATGGACGGTAGTCAACACAGAGTCGGTCCGTTCCATCCCTCTTCTTCACAAAAAGAACTCCCCAACCCCACGGAGAAGAACTAGGTCGGATGAGACCCATACGCTCTTGTTCATCGAGTTGCTTCTTTAACTCCTTCAACTCTTTAGGTCCAAGCTTGTAAGGACGTTTGCAAACGGGTTCCGTGCCAGGCTCAAGATCGATGACGAATTCAACTGACCGGTGCGGAGGCATTCCTGGAAGCTCTTTTGGAAAGACGTCTTGATATTCGCAAACAACTGGAATTTGAGAGATGGCATCCAGCTCACCCTTCTCATTGAGAGAAAACAGACGGATGATATCCTCACGAGCGACAAAGACAATTACATCCTCACACGAATGAGTCAATTGAATCTGCCTGCCTGCACAATCAAGCTGAGCCTTGTGTTTAGAAAGCCAGTCCATTCCGAGAATAAGATCAATATCCGAGTTACCAAGGACCAAAGGAGAAGAAAGAAACTTGTAGTCGCCCAACGTGATAGTAACATCCGGAGCCATCATTTTGGTGTTCATGAACAAACCCGGAGAAGAAACCGCTATCGGCTTAGGAAAATCAACAGTATGCACATCATGCATGGATGCAAAAGGCTTCGATAAAAATGACAAAGATGCACCAGTATCAAAAAGAACTCTTGCAGGAATATCGTTAACAGGAAGGTTACCCATGATGACATCTGACAAGTCCTCTGCCTGAGCTGCGTTCATCATGTTGATCTTAGCAGACTTGGGGTTATGCTTGACCACTGTGGTGCTGGCCGATCTCACAGGAGGAGGAGGAGGAGGGAGACGCCTTTGATTGAAGCATTTGTTGGCATAGTGACCCTTTTGTTGGCACTTGTTGCACGTGACCTCCGAGAGTGGGCGGTGATACGGAGCACTTTATCTTGGAGCTTGAGATGAAGTCTTGTTCTGAAAGCTAGGGTTGGGTGGGTGGGAAGATCCATTGCCACCTTTGCTCTTCTGCTGATAAGGCTGACAGAACGGAGGAGGAGGCAGCCAATACTTTTGCTGCTTAGCCACTTGAGTAGAGGAAGAAGGAGTCACATCTCTGACTTCCTTCTTGGAAGCATCGCACTTCAGTTGGGCAGCCTCTTGCTTCATTGCCATGTTGTAAAACTCATCGTACTTCTTGGGCTCAAAAAGGACGAGAGCTAGCTGGAGTTCTTCTCTGAGACCACCCCTGAACTGGTGTATCATGCTCTTCTCGTCAGGGACGTCTTACTTAGCAAAACGGGCGAGCTTCTGAAACATGATGTTGTACTAGTAAACAGACATAGTGCCTTGCTTCAGATTGCGAAATTCCTCACGCTTGCTCTCAACCACGCTCTGAGGAATATGATGAGCTTTGAAGTCTTGACGGAATTCATCCCAGGTAATCGCACGGCCTCCTCTGGAACCTTTGTATTGCTGAAACCATTCTGCAGCTTGGTCTTTGAGTTGGAAGGAGGCAAACTTGACAAAGTCTTTAGGCCTGACATTACTGCACTCGAAATGCTTGCATATGTCCACGAGCCAATCATCAGCGTCTGAGGCCTCGACACAGTTGCTAAAGGTCTTTGGCTGGTTAGCAAGGAACTGGTTGAGTGTAGCAAACTGATTCTGATTGTTTCCATGGCCTTGGTTGCGCTCTTGCAGAATTTGCATGATCAGCTACGTGTTTGCATTGGTAGCGGCCATCATAGCTTGCCATGCCTCCGGAGGTGGAGGTGGTGGTGGTGGATCCTGATTCTGATTGTTGCCCATAGTAGGAGCCATCCTGAAGAGGTTGACATCCGTTAGCATATTGACAGACAAATGTTCAAGCTGAATCAAACGGATAGAAATTGCAACATATAGTCTTCACATATGAACAAAATGAACGAATGCATTCCAATAGAAATGGTCACATTTCCATAAATTGAGAAGACACTAGATGGAGGTAGAAGAATAAAACAACAAGGTACGGACAAGAGCAAATACTTGGTGAGGATTACCCAATCCCAAACCACATATATGCGGAAGAAGAACTAGAGCTACACGGATTCCCACCTATGAAACTCCCAAACCTTTCTGGTTATGCAATCAGGTGTTGGGGATACAGGGGAAGCATAATATCTCACCCAAAGCTAGCAAATCCTACATCCAGCTGGATCCATCCTTCAACACATAACCAAGAAAAACTTCGGAAACCATTTACCTCAACCTTCAAAAAGCATCCGTTATACGAGTTATGGCAATACTCCCAAACTCCCGCCCCAGTGCTGGGTGGCGTCGAGGTTATCTCACCAACAACTGCATAAAAGAGATTTTCGATGTCGGCGAAACTCAGGTATTCCAGAATCTCAACGATAAAATTGTGACGACAACACCTCGGAGCTCAACTCCCCGGGACACTGCCACAACCCCTAAATGTCAGGAGGCACCAAGAACAATGTTCTCGTCACAAAACCATCAGAATGATTCCAAGATACCCGCATGATCCTAAAAAAATTTTAGTGAAATTTGAGAAGAGAAGAGTCAAAACTCTACGTCAGGATGCCTCACCAGAGCGATGAAGGGACTGAGGAGTAAAAATAATTCCTAACTCTTCGATATATAATTCCTAAATGACTCAAAACATTTTTCTAGACTCAACAACGCCAACGATTCGATCAAGCAGGGGGCTCCTAAGGTTGGGGAAGGCTCTGATTACCAACTTGTAACGCCCTCTATGCGGATATATCTCCTACATGTCGAAGCACGACTTAGAGGCATAACCGCATTGAAAGCAATGTCACAAGTGAGGTAATCTTCACAACAACCCATGTAAATAAATAAAGGGGAAAAGTACATGGTTGGCTTACACTCGCCATGTCACACAAATGCATAAATAAGTCATTACATTCATCCAATACACTCAGGGTCTGACTACGGAACCAAAATAAAGATCAACCCCCTAATGCGACAAAGTCCCCGATCGCCCCAACTGGGCACCACTACTGATCATCTGGGAAAGACACATAGTAACGACGAGAGTCTTCATCGAACTCCCACTTGAGCTCGGTCATGTCATCTGGAGCGGTATCATTGGTCCCTGCATCTGGTTTTGGAAGTAATCTGTGAGTCACGGGGACTCAGCAATCTCGCAATCAAGACTATTTAAGCTTATAGGTAAGGTAAGGGAATGATGTGGAGCTACAGCAAGCGACTAGCATATATGGTGGCTAACCTAATTGCAAAAGAGAGCGAGAAGAGAAGGCAAAAGCACGGTCGAACAACTATGATCAAGAAGTGATCCTAGAACAACCTACGTCAAGCATTACTCCAACACCGTGTTCACTTCCCGGACTCCGCCGAGAAGAGACCATCACGGTAACACACGCGGTTGGTGCATTTTAAATAAGTTAAGTTTCATGTTATTTACAACCGGACATTAACAAATTCCCATGTGCCCTTAACCGCGGGCACGGCTATCGAAAGTTCAAATCCCTGCAGGGGAGTCCCAACTTAGCCCATCACAAGCTCTCACAGTCAACATAGGATATTCCTTCTCCCAAGACATTCCGATCAGACTCGGCATCCTGGTTACAAGACATCCTCGACAATGGTAAAACTAAACTAGCAACACCACCCAGATGTGCCGACAAATCCTGATAGGAGCTGCACATATCTCGTTCTCAGGGCACACCGGATGAGTAAGACGTCGGGCAGGCCAGCCCATAGTTGCCCCTGGTAGCCCCGGACATCGCTCAGTTGGACCAACACTTAGAGAAGCACTAGCCCGGGGGGTTAAAAATAAAGATGACCCTTGAGTCTGCGAAACCCAAGGGAAAAAAGGCTAGGTGGCAAAAGGTAAAACCAATGCTTGGCAATGCTGGAAGAGTTTTATTCAAGGCGAACTGTCAAGGGGTTCCCATTATAACCCAACCGTGTAAGGAACGCAAAATCTGGGAACATAACACCGATATGACAGAAACTAGGGCGGCAAGAGTGGAACAAAACACCAGGCATAAGGCCGAGCCTTCCACCCTTTACCAAGTATATAGGTGCATTAATATAACAAGGTAATATAGTGATATCCCAACAATAAACATGTTCCAATAAGGAACGATCTCCAATCTTCACCTGCAACTAGCAACGCTATAAGAGGGGCTGAGCAAAGCGGTAACATAGCCAAACAACGGTTTGCTAGGACATGGTGGGTTAGAGGTTTGACATGGCAATGTGGGAGGCATGATAAGCAAGTGGTAGGCATCATAGCATAGGCATAGCAAAAGAGCGAGCATCTAGCAAGCAAAGATAGAAGTGATTTCGAGGGTATGGTCATCTTGCCTGCAAAGTACTCAGAGTTGCCTTGATCCTCGTAAGCGAACTCAACGGGCTCCTCGTTCACGAACTCGTCTCCCGGCTCTATCCAAGCAAGAACAATAAGCAAAAGGAACACAATCAACCACGTGCAATGCTCAAGCACATGATGCAAACATGGTATGACATGCGGGATGCGATATGTGATGCATATGCATGATTTGGAAAGGAATGATTGAACCTGGCCTCAACTTGGAAATCCAAGAGTGCCACTGGAAAGGTGAGGTGATTTCGGTTGAAATCGATATAAAGATCACCGGAATCGGATGCACGGTTTGGAAATGGCAAGCAAAACAAATATGGCACCGGTCTGCGATAATCAGCAAGTGACCAACTAAATGCACCAAGATAAATATTCTACATCACTCAAACATGACAACAAAATATATGGCAGAGATCCACTCATGAAGATTGACAAAAGTTGAGCACTGAGCTACGGCTAATTCACTCATTAACAGGTTCAAACAAGCATGTCAAAAGTGCAAATGATAACAGGTTTCACACTTGGTGAAATTAACACAAGTCTGGAATTTATCATCAGGAAGCAATCTTTAGAGCACGAAAACTACATGCTACAGGAACATATCATGGCAAAGCAAGGCATGGAAAGAAGCTACTCTAAGCATATAACAAAAGTCCCTTAGTGACCTTGAGCCAAAAGGGATCAGAAAATACAATTGCAAGCATGTGAACATAGCAAAAACATAAACAGATTCAGACTTAGTGAAAAACTGGAGCATGCAAAACAGTTAACGAGTAGGCATGTTTACAAGCTCGATGCACTCACTACGAGGCTTTGCATGACAATCTAAGCATACACCCATCAAGAAGACATGACATAGAAGCTATACATGGCAAGAACAACATCATAGCATGAACGGATCAATAGCAACATCCTCGGCAAAATCGCTAAACATGTCAACAATCTGTCAGGATTATTTTATAGCAAAAGTAGAGCTCGATTGACTCAAGCTAGGTTGCTCCATAATTTCAAACAAAGACATGGATGCATAGAGCACCACAATATTAACAAAACATCCTTACTTATCATCCTCAAAAGAGGCACGGATCACTAGGAAACAACAAGAACATATGGCATAAAAGTAAAAACAGGACAAGGACTTCGTGAAATTCTAAGTCCCTGAAATCAGCATCAATGAGTAAGCTACTTTGCATGCTTGTGCTAGTCACCACAAAGATCACAAAAATACATGTCATACACCCCTGTAAAGATGGCATGGCATTCTACAAAACAAATGTAGAGCTCAGGATCATAGCATGCACACATAAGTCATGGCAAAAATGACAAAAGGCCATTTGCTGAAACAGATCATATTCATCACATAGCCCTCTTCCAACAGCATTTCGGGCATCAAGATGAGCTCAAATGAAAATAACACAATGAGATGAAATGATGTACTAGTCGAGACGAACATTTTGATATGCTACACGTACGAATCGGAGCTACGGATGCAGAGAGATGGCATGTCAAAGAATGCAAGAAAATTAGGGTTATGGGGAAAAAGTCAACCCGAGGCAAAAATTGATCTAGATCTGGCCGGGCGCAGAAATCGAGGATCGCCGGGGACCTGTTCGCCGGAAGGAGGGAGTTCGCCGGAGTTGGCGAGGTGGCCGGAGGGGTCGCCGAACTTCTCCCGCGGCGGCAGCGGCGAGGCGACGGTGGCCGGAGCGGCGACCCAGGCGGTGGAGCGGCGGGCGCTAGCGTCGAGGTGGCGCGGCGGCTCACCGGCTTGGGGAGGAGGAAGGACGGCGCGGCGGAGCTCTCCCGCAGCTCAGGCGGCGGAGCGAAGGAGGCGGGCGGCGCACGCCTTGGGCCGAGGAGGGCCTGCCCTGGGCCGAGCGGACTGGCAGCGGAGGAAGGCAGGCAGCGCCATGTGGCAGCGCGCCACTGGCTGCGGACGACGGTGGCGACTCGTCCGGTGGGAACCGGACGTGTTCGGTGGCGGAGATGGAATTTTTTTAGGGTTTAGGGGGGAAATGATCCGGAATTTCGGGGAGGGGGTGCTCTTTTATAGGTAGAGGGAGCTAGGAAGCTCCAAATGAGGTGCGGCTTTCGGCCATGTGATCATGATCGAACGCTCTAGATGATGGAAGAGGTTTAGGTGGGTTTTGGGCCACTTTGGAAGGGTGTTGGGCTGCAACACACACAAGGCCTTTTTGATCCCTCGGTTAACCGTTGGAGTATCCAACGAAGTCCAAATGATACGAAACTTGACAGGCGGTCTACCGGTAGTAACCCAAGGCCGCATGACAAGTCTCGGTCCAATCCAGAAATGTTTAACACCCACACACGAAAAGAGGTAGAAAGGACCGCCGGAGGACATAGGAGCGCCGGAATGCAAAACGGACAATGGGGAAAATGCTCTGATGCATGAGATGAACACGTATGCAAATTCAATGCACATGATGACATGATATGAGATGCATGACAAAGACAAAACACACGGAGGCAAAAACCCGACAATGAGGAAATAATATAACTTAGTGCCGGAAACGGCAAGAGTTGGAGTACATAAAAGGTAAATTATATCCGGGGTGTTACATAAACCAACTCCAGTTTTTATAGATACAGCTCCAGCACAGAGAAACCCAACTCCTACTGATAATAAGCAGATTCCAGTGGCCAAAGAACTAGTCCGCTCCAATCCAGCAAAAATATGTCAACTCAATTCTAAGAAGCGTGTGCGTATCCTTGCATCATGAAATTTTATAGCATACTGATCATATTTTCTACATTTTTCTTACCCATCTCTCTTTTAGAAAATAAGCTTAACAGATAGAAGAATTTCTGCAATGGTATCGTTTATGAGGAAAGATTCTTGCAGGAATTCTCTATGCTCCAATGTAGATGTAAGTACCTGTTGTATATCACTATATTTTTACATCAGCATGTATTTTGTTAATCGGCGTGAATCCAACATTTATCTGATCTAAATTTAGTTGTAGCAAAATGTATGATTAAAGGCCACAATGTTGATTTTTGCAAGGAAAATTGCCTGGTAGTTTTGCATCCTGAGCTGCATGAGTGTACTATCTCATATCAGTGGGTTTGAATACTTTGGTTCTGCAGTGGATTTTTCAGTATTTTTTTACTGTGTTGTCCTGTCGTATCCCTAGCTCTTACATCATACTCCCTTCATCCGGATTAAATGTCGCACAAATGGATAAAACTGGATGTATCTAGAACTGAAATACGCCTAGACCCATCCATTTATTTCCGGATGGAGGCAATACATGTCAATATGTCATGCCTTTCTATTCTTCAGTACCTATTCCATCTCTGTTGTAGCATGTTTTATAACTGAATCACCATTCTTCTATATAAGGCATGCAAGGGGAAGACGGCTATGTTAGAATCTGAAGGGTTACAAACCAGGTCTTTGCAAAAGATCCAAACGCTAGGAGATAATAAACGAACTCCATTTTTCATAGATACTGCTCCAGCACAGAGAAACCCAACTCCCACTGATAATAAGCAGATTCCAGTGGCCAAAGAACTAGTCTGCTCCAGTCCAGCAAAAGAATGTCAACTCCATTCTAAGAAGCGTGTGCGTATCCTCGCATCATGAAATTTTATAGCATTCTGATCATATTTTCAACATGTTTCTTACACATCTCTCTTTTAGGAAATAAGGTTAAACGATACAAGACTTCCTCCATTGGGATCGTATTCGAGGAAAATATTTTGCGGGAATGCTCTATGCTCCAATGCTGATGTAAGTACCTGTTGTATATCACTATATTTTTACAAAGCATGTATTTTGTTAATCAGCGTGAATCTAACCTTTATCTGATCTAAAATTAGTTGTAGCAAAATGTTAAAGGCTCCAATGTTGATTTTTGTAAGGAAAACTGCCTGGTAGTTTTGCATATTGAGCTGCATGAATGTACTATCTTATATCACGCACATTACTGAATTGTAGTGCTTCTCTGGTTGCCCATTCATTCATTGTGTCAATGTTGCTTTCGTATTACCTTACCTGGCTGATGATAGTTGTGCCATATTGTGTTAATTTGGTGTAGGCTAGTTGCCCAAACGTTCATTGTGTCAATGTTGCTTTCCTATTATCTGACTTGGCTAATGATAGCAATGCTAGTGTGTTAATTTTGTGCAGGCTGCTGAAGATAAGAAGACAAACTCTGAAAACATCAAGGCAACCCCATTGTTTCTTTCCAGTAAATCTAGGCCAGGTAATATGGCAATAACTCATGATTAATCTATTTGGTTCCCGTCCTAATTTATGTTATGATGCAGTGGTCGAGACACTCTCCACTATCAATAATACAAGCATGCCAAAATCGCCATCTGAATCTGTTCAGTATCCTCTGTCTCGAATGCAACAGAATAAATGTATGTTTGTGAACCAATTAATGGCTGAAGCAATGATGGAAATGGTGGATGAATCAGAGGTGCAGAGTCATGCGACACAACAACTGATCAATGTTTTCAGAGACAGTGTAGCAAAGCAGCAAGAACTTGCCCACATGCTTATGGGCGTCATCTGTGCTGAGGTTGCAGATTGTGACGTTGTAGATGGTTAGGCTGCTCATTTATTTGCACTAGCATCAATCTTTGATTGCCAAGTGGATGTAATTTCATGTAATATATGCTGGATGTGCAACGTTATTCCCTGTATGTTGTACCTTTGCTTGATCTGTTTTGGTCCTGTGCATAATTGCTTGTCGTAATGGGCTCAAATTATCTAATTTGGCCTAAAGACATGAACGAACTTTAGTGGGCCCATTAAGTTAATGGGCCGTTACTAGGCCGAAAGTTAATGGTCGGACCTCTTACCTCCCGGGTCGTTAACAGGGCGTTACTAAGTTTGGGCTACATATGGCCCAACTATACGGTAGGCCTTTAGCAGGCCGAAAGAGACAGCGGGCTTGTACTGGACCATGAAGAGCATGGGTCGCTAAGAGGCCGAAAGTCGGGTCGTATTGTAAACGGCCCAACTGTGTTGTGGGCCTTTAGCAGGCCGAAAGAGAAACCGGGCTGGTATTGGACCATGAAGGGCATGGGTCGTTAAAAGGCCAAAACTAAGGTCCGACTACAAATGGCCCAACTCATTTATGGTCCATTAACAGGCGAAAGGCACACAGGGCCGGGAATTGGCCCAACACTTAAATGGGTCGCTAAAAGACCAAAACTTAGGTCCGACTATAAATGGCCCAACTATTTTATGGGCCGTCAATAGGCTGAAAGTGACACCGAGCCAGAAATTGGCCCAACACTTAAATGGGCCGCTAAAAGGCCAAATCTCTGGTTCGACTACAAATCGCCCATCATATGTATGGGTCGTCAACAGGCTGAAAGACACACCGGGCCAGAAATTAGCCCAACATTTAAATGGGTCGCTAAAAGGCCGAAAGACGTACATCCTAAAAATTGGCCCATCCATTAAATGGGTCGTTAACACGCCAAAATCTCATCGGGTCGATATTGAGCCCAAATATATAGCGGGCTGTTAATGGGCTCGAACTGACGATGGGCTGCAATGGTGTCAAATCTTTAACGGGCCATTGACGGGCCGAGTTGGCACATCTCGTATTGGCCGTGGGCTTAAATGGACCTGACACAAGTAGGCCTTATATGGGTCGGCCTGCTAATTTTTACTGGGCCGGCCTTTTTCACGGGAACGAGCCACTATTGGGTCGTGCCACGTGTCGACCTATCATAGGCGCCTCCTGTCCAATGAGTGGATGACATCTGTCCCAACGGTGAGGCAACACGTGTTTCATTCGACCAATCAGAATTTTACATGTGGAAATTCCCCATTGGTTAGGGCTGTTAACAGGTTATCGGATCCAAAATCCGACCCGATAGCTTAACGGCATTCTGTTATGGCGGATGCCACATGTCAGTCACCCTTGACGAAAGCACTTCTGTGATGCATGATTTATCGTCATGGAAGTGGACACTTCCGTGATGATAATTTTGGTAATGCCATGGAACACTTCTACGGCAGCACAGGTATGACTATCTTGATTATGTCATAAAATCATCATGGATGTACATGCATGACAAAAAAGGCGACCTACTGTGACAAACACGTATCATCACGGAAGTGTAATTTTTTTGTAGTGAAGGGAATCCTAAGCTATGAATGCACATGCCCCCTCCCCAACCGAGGTTCACCTAGCAAAGTGCGAAGTAGCTAGCAGACCCCCTCCCTCGTGTCGGCACGAAGGGAATCCTAAGCTATGAATGCATGCCCTCCCCCCCCCCAACCGAGGTTCACCCTAGCAAAGTGTGAAGTAGCTAGCAGCAATCACTCCCTCCTGT
>NC_041382.1:133534009-133609280 GCF_002162155.2 Triticum dicoccoides | reverse complement strand
CATCTATCTCACCAAGATGGATCGTAAAACGGACCAAGAATAATCCACCTTGGTTGTACAACCTCTCTCTTGTTGTTGGTCAAAGTGATGGTCGTCCATGCGACCCCGGAGATGGGCTAGCTCGCCAATAATCACGCAAGTAGCTAGTCCCCGAAGACAACCACTACATGCATGTAGCCCAAACATATGTATGGAGAGGTGTGTTTTTGAGTAACAATGGAACAACTTTGATGTGGCACCATGATTTCGAACTAGAAATCCCCACACTGTGTGAGGGTTAGGTTGATGATGCATATGTATGTTACACCACACTTCAAGCCAACGACGGGGATTCATATATGCATGCATGCGTGCATAGTATATGTGCTCAAACTTAATTAGGTCTGAATCTCACCATGACCTATACTATGATAACATGAACCAAATGAAGAATCCGCCATGATAACCTATCTTGTTGTTGGTCAAGCTGATCATGGATGTCCACACAGGCCCATGAATATATAGGCTTGTCGCCGATAACCATGCGAGGGAGTGTATCGTTCGAAGGCAACCACTACATCGATATGTATGGAGGTGATGCGTGCATGCATGTTTGAATACACAACATTGATCTGGTGCGTTTGTCAAAAATTGTACACTAGCTCCCCACACAGAGCGAGATCGGTTCATGATGGTGTCGTTGTACTAGCCACTTTGACTCGATGGGAGGGATTCATGCGTACACATGCATGTGTGTGTGCTCAAAGTGTATCATGCATGTCATCCTAGAGCAAAAATAATAATCCCCTCCTAAGTCAAATTAGCCTCTCTTGTTGTCAGGCAAAAAGAAGTGATGGACCAAGCGGGCCCACAGATGGAAAGCATCGATATCGCTGATAACCTCTTAAGTGGGTGCGAGAGGACAACCACCACCGCTTTGCATGTGGGCCAAACATATATATGTTGAATACCCAAAATGCACAATTTTGATGTGCCACATGCCTCAAAAACCATAAACCATGCACCCACATAGAGCGAGGTTCATATCAAGCGTACTACATATGATGGTCCCCTTCCCCCCTCTTCACCGCATACTATATGCTCCTGCGGTAATATATGTACAACCCAAAAGAATCCTCATCGATGGTGAAATTAATTAACCTCTCCCGATGTAGGTCAAAATGATGCATGCATGCATGCATCGACGATGGCCTCCTGGGCCAACAGATGGAAGCGTCACACGTGAGTGCCCTAGCTAGGATATATATGCATGTGACCCAAAAAGGTGTTGTGTGATGTTTGAATAACCAATTTCACAATTTTGATGTGGCACGTGCCTCGGTAACCAAAAAGTCCTGACACTGAGTGAGTTGTACTTGTTCATGGACGCATACGTATAGTATATATGCTAGTCCCCTCCCACCTCTTCGACGCGTACTATATACCACCATAACACAAACAAAAATGATTCTACCTTGCTGGTCAAATTAACCTCACTGCTGGCTATTCGTCAAAGTGATGGAGGATGACCTCGCGGGCCCACATAAAGCATCACACGCGAGTATCGAGTGTCGTGTAGGACAACCATCGACTGCATGTGGCAAAACATTTATGTATGAAAGGGTTGTGTAATGTTTTAAATAATGATTTCACGATTCTGATGTGGCACCAGCCTGCCTAATAAAATGGCCAACCCACACGGTGGCTCACAACTCGTAGTGTACTGTGAGCCACTCGTCACCCCCAGACGCACACACCCACACACACACCGTGAATCCACCACAACTACGATGCATGTTAAATTAATTATCCTGTGGTGAACATACATGTTACAAAAGGAGGGACGTTTTAATTTCAAAAAAATCACAGAGATCATTAAGACGTTTTAGTACATTGATTAATTGATTTTCTATGGGTACAATGTGCAAAAATCAAATTTGGGCTACATGCACACGTGACAGTGCACCTAAATGGATTGCAAAAACACATGTGTCTCACTGGGTGCATGTTTACTCCCCGTGCAACAAATTTCAAACATTGAGATTCTTGATTTTTAAATTCTAGTACATCCAAAACTTATTTCAAGTTCATGAAACTTATCGTGTTGTCATATGGGCACCAATACAAAGTGGCATTGTACCTTTTTGTCAAATTTGAGACCACTTTTGATGTAATCTTTATCTAATTACAGATGGGAGATTATTAATAATTGGGAACCAATATCCCAAACGGATTATTTATTTGAACCGTAAGCGTTAGACCAACAATGGATACATGCCATGCTTCAGTTAAGCAATAAAGCGGAAGCATTAATCATCCAAATAGAAAACAATATACGTGCCGCCGCGTGGCCCGTGTGGCGTGCGAGCAGGCATGAGTAGACAGGACGCATGCAAGAAGTCTGCCATCCAGGCAGACGGGGAGGCGTGCATGCAGGTGTGTGAATTGACGGAGGCGTGCTCGCGACGCAGTGTGATCGAGAGGCGTGCGAGTAGCTATGTGAAACTATGGTAGGCATGCCAGCAGTCGGGTGCACAGGCTCACCGGGAGGCGAGCCATCGGTTTGACCGCCGCCTGCCTCTCTCCCACAACTCCCACTACTCCATATTAATGGTGCGCCCGAGCGGCCGCACCCCCCATCCTCGCTACGCACACACAATCCTCTCTCTCTCTCTCTCTCTCTCTCTCTCTCTCTGCTTGCATCCTCGACGCCGCTCTCAGTCCTCAAAGCCGTCAGTGTATGAGGATGCCACCGATGCGCCCCATCGGAGGGAGTGGCGACGTCGGGGCTGCTAAAGCACCGGAGCACGGCGTGGGGATGGAGACAGAGGTTGCCGTCACCGCCTGCGAGTTATCGCTGCACCCTGACATCATCGACGGCGTCGAGCTTCCACAGCTAGAGGCGGAGTTCCACACCGACTTCGACGACAACTCCGGCGATGACTCCGACGACCACTTCGGCGATGACTCCGACGAGGACAGACAGCTGGTTAGTCATCAATACCCATTTATGTGTTAAATAGAGCATAGGGTTTCTCTGGTTACTCCTGCCTCCCCCTTTTTGGAATAGAAATCCTGTGGTTATGTTCTCCCAATCCATGAAATCTGAGTAAGTTTCGTTAGATCCGTGTAGTGTATTGATTGTTTGAATGGTACAGGTGATAAGTGATTAGTTGTTTCATCTGTGCAAATGATTTCTGCTAGTAATCTGACTAGGGTTAGTGTTCGTGCTAATAATTCCTAGCCAGGACTTGACAATTGATTTTGAATGACCTACCTATGTGTGTGCCATTATTTTCTTCAAGATTGGTCTGTACATAGATGACTGTGCTTAAAAATCGAACCATAATATCTGGATATGTATAAATAAATAGCCATAAATTCCTAATCCTACTTTATGGCATGTAATCAGTGATTTTATGCCAAATTTGTTTTACTATTTGTATAGGTGTTGTCTGACGATGTGGAAATCAAGGATGAAGATGCCCAGAGGAGGTACAAGAGGAGAATCTTGAGGGAGCTTTATGTGGGAATGCATAACAGGCGTGTTAGGACCTAGAACGACGGCTATGGATGCCCACTTTGCCACCACAAGATTCATGACGCGTATCTAAGTGTTCTGGCGCATGCAAGAGGAAGGGCCATTGGCTCCTTCAAGCAGAAGTATTCTTGCAGGGTGGCGCACGGCGAGTACGTCGAGTACCTGGAGAATCTTCAGGATCGTGCCGGCCGCATGTGAGATGAGATGTGGGATGGATCAAACTATGTATGCTTGAGTATGCTTAATGACGGTTGAACTATGTACTTATGGTCGAACTATGCTTATGTATGTGTACGCTTATTATCTATGTCTGAGTATGTTAAATATTTCGCCAAATTTTGGTAAAAATTACAACGGGGGACCAATAAACCAGGATGGAGGTAGTACGTTAATCACACATGGTTCCCAAAATTGGAACCATGTGCAATGACTTTCATTTTGCCTGCTACGTCAATCACACACGGTTCGCTCTAGCAAACTGTCGCCCCCAAAATTCTTTGTGGGACAGAAAACCTTCACCACCTAATTCAAAAAATAAAACCCTCACCATCCCCACGTCACAAAAACCCTTGCTCCGCCCGCCACCCCCTCGGCCCCTCCGGTACGTTCCCCATTCACACTTGCATAAGCTCCTCCGCGTCCATGCCATGGCACCGCCTATCACGGCGGTAAACACTTAGCTCGACGCCTGCCGCCGCCAGGCTGCTCGCAAAGCCCACCACATTTCGCCACTTCCGCTTGCCGCCGCCTATCGCCATTGACTTTCTCGACGCTGCTCGCGGTCGACCCAGCTCCGCTCGGTTGGGGAATCTGCCGTACTGAGGGTTCTTTCTCATGGACGACAAGGTAACTAATTTAATGAGATATTATCTCATCTCTTATCCTAGTTCATCTGCCTCCTTTAATCACCCGGCGGAAATCGCAGTGAATTCATTTTTATTCGAGCTGATTTGAGGGTTTTCTTTCATTCATAGAATGTACAGTGCGCCGACACTTCAGGACTTGGCGACCGCCGCCAGAGATTCCATCTCATCATACCAGATAACTTGAGGATGCGCACGATATGTTCAATCTCACCCTAAATCAGTTGGCATGGCCTACTTTCCTGAACATATTCTAAATATTGTTACATTTGGATAAAGGTTGCCACATGCACCATATACGTCAAAGGGGATTTTTCCCTCTTCTTTCTATATTAGGCAAATTAATGATGTATTGTTCTTTTGATTACTCTCATATTTCCATGACATCATGTTTACCCTATCTATTTAATTATAGACTTTTGTCCTTCGATTTCAACTGTTGTACAGTTCTTTCAATTTGGGCCCATATTTGCATGTTACCATATTTTTTTAACAATCCTACCATTTTCTTTAGGACATCCCTCGCTATGCAACAGATTATGTAGTGCACATTTTTTCCCTTTACATACATCAAGGCTCCACGAATGTCATACTGCACACAAACCATGGATTTACAATCGTTGCTACTGTAAGACTTGATGAACGTGGGGTAACGCCCCGGATGTAACTTGCCATATTAGTACTCCGACTCTACCATTTTCGGTTTTAAGTTATGAGATTTCCTTCGTGGTTGGGTTTTGTCTTCGTTTTGCATTTTGTTCATGTCATGCATTTCATATCATGTCATCATGTGCATCGCATTTGCATACGTGTTCGTCTCATGCATCCGAGCATTTTCCCCATTGTTTGTTTTGCAATCCGACACTCCTACGTGCACCGGCGTTCCCTTTTGTCTCTTTTCATGAGCGGGTGTTAAACATTCTCGGAATGGACCGAGACTTGCCAAGCGGCCTTGGTATACCACCGGTAGACCGTCTGTCAAGTTTCCTGCCATTTGGAGTCTGTTTGATACTCCAATAGTTAACCGGGGAACCGTAAAGGCCTTGTGTGTGTTGTAGCCCAACACCCCTCCAAAACGGCCCAATAACCCTTCCAAACCTCTCCCATGTCCTCCGTCGTCGGATCATGATCGCGTGGCCAAAAACTACACCTCATTTGGACACTCCTACCTCCTCCTAGCTATAAATAGGTGCCCCCTCCAAATTCACAGACGAAACCCTAAAAAATCCTCCCCGCCATCGCCGGACACGTCTGGGTCCGGCCGAACAGATCGCGCCGCCGCGTCCGGCCAACCGCGCGACGCCGCCAGTTGCCACATCGCCAACCCCGCCGCCGGAGCCCTGCTCGCTCCCCGCCGCCCGTCGCCTCCCCGCGGCGCCCCATGTTAGGATCCGGCCGGATCCGGCGAGATCCGGCCCGGACCCACCTCCTGCGGCCTTTCCCCGCTCGTTCCGGCCACCGCACAGTCCAACTCCGGCGAGCCCGGATCTGCCTCGACTTCCATGCCAAGACAAACCCTAGATCCGGATTTCGGAGAGGTTGTTTCCACTAAGTTTTTTTCCCCTAACATTTTTAGCCCCTGTTCATCATGCCATAACTTCATGTGTGCTGCTCCGTTTTGTGTGTGCAATATATCAAAATTTTCATCATCATATGCTCTTCATTTTGTTCCATTGTGACATGCTTGTTTGAGTCCATATTGATGCCCAAATGATTGATGCAAGAGTACTATAAAATGTTTGCTCCTGTTACTTAGCAGATTATGAGCATTTGTCATTTTTGCCACATTTGATGTGTGCTTCATATGGGCATGATCTCTACATGTGTTTTGGTCTATGACATGCCATATTTACAGGGGTGCATGCCATGTATTTTTGTGATCTTTGTGGTGACTAGCACAAGCATGCAAAGTAGCCTTCCTGATATTGCTGATTTCAGGGACTTAGCATTTCACTAAGTCATTTTCGTGCTGTTATTTTTATGCCATGTAAACATGATGCTACAGTGAGATCCATGCTTGTTTTGATTATCTTAAGTAAGGGTGTTTTGAACATATGGTTGTGATCTATCCATCCATGCTCCTGTTTGAAATTATAGAGTGCCCTAGGATGACTTAATCTTGCTTTTCTTTTGCTAGAAAATGTTCCTAGCAGATTGTTTACATGTTAATCAATTTTGCCATGGTTGTTGTAGTTGATCCAAGCATACTATAAACTTGTTCTTGCCATGGTTAGCCTTATGATCATGTCTTCTTACTGGTAGTATGCTTGGTTTGTCATGCAAGGCTTTGTGATGAGTGAATCGAGCTTGCAATGATGCCTTCACAATTCTGTTTATGCCATGCTGTGTTTTCTGCTAAGTCTGAATCTGTTACGAAACTTGCTATTTTTATATGTGTGCCATCAATTTTTCTGTGCCTTTTTGGCTCATGGTCAGTAAAGGACTTTTGTTCTATGCTTCGAGTAGATTCATGACATGCCTTTGTTTGCTATGTTATGTTCCTGTAGCATGTTGTTTGCTTGCTCTAAACATTGCTTCCTGATGTTAATTCCTGACATGTTAATATTTTCACTAAGTCTGTGATGCTGATATCTTTTGCGCTTTTGCCATGCTTGTTTGAACCTGTTATTGAGTGAACTAGCCATAGCTCAGTGTTCATCTTTTGTCAAGCATCTTGAGTAGATCACTGCGATATGCTTTGTTGTTATGTTGGAGTGCAGTAGCTTAGTTTCTTGTTGCATTCTAGATGACATTGTGCTGTTAATCGCAGAATTGTGCCATTCTTGTTTTGCTTGCCATTTGCAAACCGTGCATCCGATTCCGGTGATCTTTATATCGATTTCGACCGAAATCATCTTATCTTTATAGAGGAACACTTGGTTTGCCAAATTGATGCCTTGATCAATCTTTTCCTTCCGGACCATGCATATGCATTGCATATCACATCTCGCATATCATGCCATGTTTGCATCATGTTGCTTGCGCATTGCACCGTGGTTGATTGTTGTTTCCTTTGCTTGTGTTCTTGCTTTGGGTAGAGCCGGGAGACGAGTACGTGATCGAGGAACCTATTGAGTATGCTAACGAGGATCAAGCTTTCGTCAACTCTGAGAACTTTGCAGGCAAGATGACCATACCCTCGAAATCACTTCTATCTTTGCTTGCTTAGTTGTTCGCTCTTTTGCCATGCCGCGATACCTACCACTTGCTATATCATGCCTCCCATATTGCTATGTCAAGCCTCTAACCCGCCTTTTCCTAGCAAACCGTTGTTTGGCTATGTTACTGCTTTTCTCAGCCCCTCTTATAGCGTTGCTAGTTGCAGGTGGAGATGAAGTTTGTTCCATGTTGGAACATGGATATTTGTTGGGATATCATTATTATATCTTGTTTACTTTAATGCATATATATACTTGGTAAAGGGTGGAAGGCTTGGCCTTATGCCTGGTGTTTTGTTCCACTCTTGTCGCCCTAGTTTTCGTCATACCGGTGTTGTATTCCTTGATTTTGCGTTCCTTACGCGGTTGGGTGTTATGGGAACCCCTTGACAGTTCGCCTTGAATAAAACTCTTCCAACAAGGCCCAACCTTGGTTTTACCATTTGCCACCTAAGCCTTTTTCCCTTGGGTTCCACGGACTCAAGGTTCATCTTTATTTTAAACCCCCAGGCCAGTGCTCCTCTGAGTGTTGGTCCAAACTGGGCGATGTCCGGCGCCCCCTGGGCAACCAGGGTTTATGCCAACCCGATGTCTTGCCCGTCCGGTGTGCCCTGAGAACGAGATATGTGCGACTCCTATCGGGATTTGTCGGCAAGTCGGGTGGCTTTGCTGGTCTTGTTTTACCATTGTCGAATTGTCTTGTAACCGGGATTCCGAGTCTGACCGTGAGAGCTTGTGATGGGCTAAGTTGGGACACCCTTGCAGGGTTTTGAACTTTCGAAAGCCATGCCCGCGGTTATGGGCAGATGGGAATTTGTTAATGTCCGGTTGTAGAGAACTTGACACTTAATCTAATTAAAATGAATCAACCGCGTGTGTAGCCGTGATGGTCTCTTTTCGGCGGAGTCCGGGAAGAGAACACGGTCTCGTGTTATGCTTGAACGTAAGTAGCTTTAGGATCACTTCTTGATCGTTATTAGCTTCTCAACTGTGCTTTGCTTCTCTTCTCGCTCTCTTTTGCGTAAGTTAGCCACCATATATGCTAGTGCTTGCTGCAGCTCCACCTCACTAACCCTTTCCTACCCTTAAGCTTAAATAGTTTTGATCATGAGGGTGTGAGATTGCTGAGTCCCCGTGACTCACAGATACTTCCAAACAGATGCAGGTGCCGATGATGCCAGTGCAGGGGACGCTACCGAATTCAAGTGGGAGTTCAACGAGGATTCGGGATGTTACTACGTGTCTTTTCCGGATGATCAGTCGAGGAGCCAAGTTGGGTCGATTGGGGATCTAGCATTTGGGGTTGTCTTTCTTTATTTTGGTACCGTAGTCGGACCTTGTTTGTATTCTGGATGATGTATGCTATATTTATGTATTGTGTGAAGTGGCGATTGTAAGCCAACTCTTTATCCCTTTCTTATTCATTACATGGGATGTGTAAAGATTACCCCTCTTGCCACATGCCTACCATGCGGTTATGCCTCTAAGTCGTGCCCCGACACATGGGAGATATAGCCGCATCGTGGGTGTTACACATGGTGACTCCTTTGGCACTGGCTTTTGGAATGAAATTGCAAAGTTTTATGTACTAAAAGCTGACACTAAAATTGCACTGCACATAGAAGGCCCTGGTCATGAGATATATGCTAACTTCCCTGACAAAATCATCCTTCCAGACTTTGTTCGAAGTAAGTTTCTTTTCAACTATCTGCATACGTTGAGTTCCCAGCAATGTCAAATGAATTGCGTAGTATTTAGGCAACCAATTGTTATTCCCTTTTCTTACTATATCCCTACCTAATAACTTCTAGCTACCAGTACACTTTTCTATTGCCCTGTTTTAACTAAATATTCCCTATACTCCCATTTCTATCAGAAAGTTTAAGGAAATATGCCCTAGAGGCAATAATAAAGTTATTATTTATTTCCTTATATCATGATAAATGTTTATTATTCATGCTAGAATTGTATTAACCGGAAACATAATACATGTGTGAATACATAGACAAACAGAGTGTCACTAGTATGCCTCTACTTGACTAGCTCGTTAATCAAAGATGGTTATGTTTCCTAACCATGAACAAGGAGTTGTTATTTGATTAACGGGATCACATCATTAGGTGAATGATCTGATTGACATGACCCATTCCATTAGCTTAGCACCCGATCGTTTAGTATGTTGCTATTGCTTTCTTCATGACTTATACATGTTCCTATGACTATGAGATTATGCAACTCCCGTTTGCCAGAGGAACACTTTGTGTGCTACCAAACATCACAACGTAAATGGGTGATTATAAAGGTGCTCTACAGGTGTCTCCAAAGGTACATGTTGGGTTGGCATATTTCGAAATTAGGATTTGTCACTCCGATTGTCAGAGAGGTATCTCTGGGCCCTCTCGGTAATGCACATCACATAAGCCTTGCAAGCATTGCAACTAATGAGTTAGTTGTGAGATGATGTATTACGGAACGAGTAAAGAGACTTGCCAGTAACGAGATTGAACTAGGTATTGGGATACCGATGATCGAATCTCGGGCAAGTAACATACCGATGACAAAGGGAACAACGTATGTTGTTATGCGGTCTGACCGATAAAGATCTTCGTAGAATATGTAGGAGCCAATATGAGCATCCAGGTTCCGCTATTGGTTATTGACCGGAGACGTGTCTCGGTCATGTCTACATTGTTCTCGAACCCGTAGGGTTCGCACGCTTAAGGTTTCGATGACAGTTATATTATGAGTTTATGAGTTTTGATGTACCGAAGTTAGTTCGGAGTCCCGGATGTGATCACGGACATGACGAGGAGTCTCGAAATGGTCAAGACATAAAGATTGATATATTGGACGGCAATATTCGGACACCGGAAGTGTTCCGGGTGATTTCGGAGAAAACCGGAGAGCCGGAGGGTTACCGGAACCCCCATGGGAGAAGTAATGGGCCATATGGGCCTTAGTGGAGAGAGAGAGGGGCAGCCAAAGGTGAGCCGCACGCCTCCTCCCCCCTGGTCCGAATTGGACTAGGAGAGGGTGAGCCGCACGCCTCCTCCCCCCTGGCGCCCCCCTTTCCCTCTCCCTCCCCACTTCTTTCCCTCTCCTAGTAGGAGTCCTACTAGGAGGAGGACTCCTCCTTGGCGCACCATAGAGGGCCGGCCGGCCTCCTCCCCTTGATCCTTTATATACGGGGGCAGGGGGCACCCCTTGACACACAAGTTGATCCATGTGATCATATTCTTAGCCGTGTGCGGTGCCCCCTTCCACCATAGTCCTCGATAATATTGTAGCGGTGCTTAGGCGAAGCCCTGCGACAGTAGTACATCAAGATCGTCACCACGCCGTCGTGCTGACGGAACTCTTCCCCGATAGTTTGCTAGACCGGAGTCCGGGGATCGTCATCGAGCTGAACGTGTGCTAATACTCGTAGGTGCCATAGTTTCGGTGCTTGATCGGTCGAGCCGTGAAGACGTACGACTACATCAACCAAAGTTAATGCTTCCGTTGTCGATCTACAAGGGTACGTAGATCACACTCTCCCCCTCTTGTTGCTATGCATCACCATGATCTTGCGTGTGCGTAGGAAAATTTTTGAGATTACTACGTTCCCCAACAGTGGCATCCGAGCCTAGGTTTTATATGTTGATGTTATTTGCACGAGTAGAACACAAGTGAGTTGTGGGCATATAAGTCATACTGCTTACCAGCATGTCATACTTTGGTTCGACGGTATTGTTGGACGAAGCGGCCCGGACCGACATTACGCGTACGCTTACGCGAGACCGGTTCTCCCGATGTGCTTTGCACATAGGTGGCTTGCGGGTGACAGTTTCTCCAACTTTAGTTGAACCGAGTGTGGCTACGCCCGGTCCTTGCGAAGGTTAAAACAGCACCAACTTGACAAACTATCGTTGTGGTTTTGATGCGTAGGTAAGATTGGTTCTTGCTTAAGCCCGTAGCAGCCACGTAAAACTTGCAACAACAAAGTAGAGGATGTCTAACTTGTTTTTGCAGGGCATGTTGTGATGTGATATGGTCAAGACATGATGCTAATTTTTATTGTATGAGATGATCATGTTTTGTAACCGAGTTATCGGCAACTGGCAGGAGCCATATGGTTGTCGCTTTATTGTATGCAATGCAATCGCGCTGTAATGCTTTACTTTATCACTAAGCGGTAGCGATAGTCGTGGAAGCATAAGATTGGCGAGACGACAACGATGCTATGATGGAGATCAAGGTGTCGCGCCGGTGACGATTGTGATCACGACAGTGCTTCGAAGATGGAGATCACAAGCACAAGATGATGATGGCCATATCATATCACTTATATTGATTGCATGTGATGTTTATCTTTTATGCATCTTATCTTGCTTTGATTGACGGTAGCATTATAAGATGATCTCTCACTAATTATCAAGAAGTGTTCTCCCTGAGTATGCACCGTTAAGAAAGTTCTTCGTGCTGAGACACCACATGATGATCGGGTGTGATAGGCTCTACGTTCAAATACAACGGGTGCAAAACAGTTGCACACGCGGAATACTCAGGTTATACTTGACAAGCCAAGCATATACAGATATGGCCTCAGAACACGGAGACCGAAAGGTCGAGCGTGAATCATATGGTAGATATGATCAACATAGTGATGTTCACCAATGAAACTACTCCATCTCACGTGATGATCGGACATGGTTTAGTTGATTTGGATCACGTAATCACTTAGAGGATTAGAGGGATGTCTATCTAAGTGGGAGTTCTTTAAGTAAATTAATTGAACCTAAATTTATCATGAAACTTAGTACCTGATAGTATCTTGCTTGTTTATGCTTGATTGTAGATAGATGGCTCGTACTGTTGTTCCGTTGAATTTTAATGCGTTCCTTGAGAAAGCAAAGTTGAGAGACGATGGTAGAAATTACACGGACTGGGTCCGTAACTTGAGGATTATCCTCATTGTTGCACAGAAGAATTACGTCCTGGAAGCACCGCTGGGTGCCAGGCCTGCTGCTGGAGCAACACCAGATGTTATGAACGTCTGGCAGAGCAAAGCTGATGACTACTCGATAGTTCAATGTGCCATGCTTTACGGCTTAGAATCGGGACTTCAACGATGTTTTGAATGTCATGGAGCATATGAGATGTTCCAGGAGTTGAAGTTAATATTTCAAGCAAATGCCCGGATTGAGAGATATGAAGTCTCCAATAAGTTCTATAGCTGCAAGATGGAAGAGAACAGTTCTGTCAGTGAGCATATACTCAAAATGTCTGGGTATAATAATCACTTGATTCAATTGGGAGTTAATCTTCCAGATGATTGCGTCATTGACAGAATTCTCCAATCACTGCCACCAAGCTACAAGAGCTTCGTGATGAACTATAATATGCAAGGGATGAATAAGACTATTCCCGAGCTCTTCGCAATGCTAAAAGCTGCGGAGGTAGAAATCAAGAAGGAGCATCAAGTGTTGATGGTCAACAAGACCACTAGTTTCAAGAAAAAGGGCAAAGGGAAGAAGAAGGGGAACTTCAAAACGAACAGCAAGCAAGTTGCTACTCAAGAGAAGAAACCCAAACCTGGACCTAAGCCTGAAACTGAGTGCTTCTACTGCAAGCAGACTGGTCACTGGAAGCGGAACTGCCCCAAGTATTTGGCGGATAAGAAGGATGGCAAGGTGAACAAAGGTATATGTGATATACATGTTATTGATGTGTACCTTACTAATGCTCGCAGTAGCACCTGGGTATTTGATACTGGTTTTGTTGCTAATATTTGCAACTCGAAATAGGGACTACGGATTAAGCGAAGATTGGCTAAGGACGAGGTGACGATGCGCGTGGGAAACGGTTCCAAAGTCGATGTGATCGCAGTCGGCACGCTACCTCTACATCTACCTTCGGGATTAATATTAGACCTAAATAATTGTTATTTGGTGCCAGCGTTAAGCATGAACATTATATCTGGATCTTGTTTGATGCGAGACGGTTATTCATTTAAATCTGAGAATAATGGTTGTTCTATTTATATGAGTAATATCATTTATGGTCATGCACCCTTAAAGAGTGGTCTATTTTTGTTGAATCTCGATAGTAGTGACACACATATTCATAGTGTTGAAGCCAAAAGATGCAGAGTTGATAATAATAGTGCAACTTATTTGTGGCACTGCCGTTTAGGTCATATCGGTGTAAAATGCATGAAGAAACTCCATACTGATGGACTTTTGGAACCACTTGATTATGAATCACTTGGTACTTGCGAACCGTGCCTCATGGGCAAGATGACTAAAACACCGTTCTCCGATACTATGGAGAGAGCAACAAATTTGTTGGAAATCATACATACAGATGTATGTGGTCCGATGAATATTGAGGCTCGTGGCGGATATTGTTATTTTCTCACCTTCACAGATGACTTAAGCGGATATGGGTATATCTACTTAATGAAACACAAGTCTGAAACATTTGAAAAGTTCAAAGAATTTCAGAGTGAAGTAGAAAATCATCATAACAAGAAAATAAAATTCCTACGATCTGATCGTGGAGGAGAATATTTGAGTTACGAGTTTGGTGTACATTTGAAAAATTGTGGAATAGTTTCGCAACTCACGCCACCCGAAACACCACAGTGTAATGGTGTGTCCGAACGTCATAATCGTACTTTACTAGATATGGTGCGATCTATGATGTCTCTTACTGATTTACCGCTATCGTTTTGGGGATACGCTCTAGAGACGGCCGCATTCACATTAAATAGGGCACCATCAAAATCCGTTGAGACGACGCCTTATGAACTGTGGTTTGGCAAGAAACCAAAGTTGTCATTTCTGAAAGTTTGGGGCTGCGATGCTTATGTGAAAAAGCTTCAACCTGATAAGCTCGAACCCAAATCAGAGAAATGTGTCTTCATAGGATATCCAAAGGAAACTATTGGATACACCTTCTATCACAGATCCGAAGGCAAGACTTTTGTTGCTAAATTCGGAAACTTTCTGGAGAAGGAGTTTCTCTTGAAAGAAGTGAGTGGGAGGAAAGTAGAACTTGATGAGGTAACTGTACCTGCTCCCTTATTGGAAAGTAGTGCATTACAGAAAACTGTTTCAGTGACACCTACACCAGTTAGTGAGGAAGCTAATGATAATGATCATGAAACTTCAGAACAAGATACTACTGAACCTCGTAGATCAACCAGAGTGAGATCCGCGCCAGAGTGGTACGGAAATCCTGTTCTGGAAGTCATGCTACTAGATCATGATGAGCCTACGAACTATGAAGAAGCGATGGTGAGCCCAGATTCCGCAAAATGGCTTGAAGCCATGAAATCTGAGATGGGATCCATGTATGAGAACAAAGTATGGACTTTGGTTGACTTTCCCGATGATCAGCAAGCAATTGAGAACAAATGGATCTTCAAGAAGAAGACTGACGCTGATGGTAATATTACTGTCTACAAAGCTCGACTTGTCGCAAAAGGTTTTCGGCAAGTTCAAGGGATTGACTACGATGAGACCTTCTCATCTGTAGCAATGCTTAAGTCTGTCCAAATCATGTTAGCAATTGCCGCATTTTATGATTATGAAATTTGGCAGATGGATGTCAAAACTGCATTCCTGAATGGATTTCTGGAAGAAGAGTTGTATATGATGCAACCAGAAGGTTTTGTTGATCCAAAGGGAGCTAACAAAGTGTCCAAGCTCCCGCAATCCATTTATGGACTGGTGCAAGCCTCTCTGAGTTGGAATAAACGTTTTGATAGTGTGATCAAAGCATTTGGTTTTATACAGACTTTTGGAGAAGACTGTATTTACAAGAAAGTGAGTGGGAGCTCTGTAGCATTTCTAATATTATATGTGGATGACATATTACTAATTGGAAATGATATAGAATTTCTGGATAGCATAAAGGGATACTTGAATAAGAGTTTTTCAATGAAAGACCTCGGTGAAGCTGCTTACATATTAGGCATTAAGATCTATAGAGATAGATCAAGACGCTTAATAGGACTTTCACATAGCACATACCTTGACAAAGTTTTGAAGAAATTCAAAATGGATCAAGCACAGAAAAGGTTCTTGCCTGTGTTACAAGGTGTGAAGTTGAGTAAGACTCAATGCCCGACCACTGCAGAAGATAGAGAGAAAATGAAAGATGTTCCCTATGCTTCAGCCATAGGCTCTATCATGTATGCAATGCTGTGTACTAGACCTGATGTGTGCCTTGCTATAAGTCTAGCAGGGAGGTACCAAAGTGATCCAGGAGTGGATCACTGGACAGCGGTCAAGAACATCCTGAAATACCTGAAAAGGACTAAGGATATGTTTCTCATATATGGAGGTGACAAAGAGCTCATCGTAAAAGGTTACATTGATGCAAGCTTTGACACTGATCCGGACGATTCTAAATCGCAAACCAGATACGTGTTTACATTAAACGGTGGAGCTGTCAGTTGGTGCAGTTCTAAACAAAGTGTTGTAGCGGGATCTACATGTGAAGTGGAGTACATAGCTGCTTCGGAAGCAGCAAATGAAGGAGTCTGGATGAAGGAGTTCATATCCGATCTAGGTGTCAAACCTAGTGCATCGGGTCCAATGAAAATCTTTTGTGACAATACTGGTGCAATTGCCTTGGCAAAGGAATCCAGATTTCACAAGAGAACCAAGCACATCAAGAGACGCTTCAATTCCATCCGGGATCTAGTCCAGGTGGGAGACATAGAGATTTGCAAGATACATACGGATCTGAATGTTGTAGACCCGTTGACTAAGCCTCTTCCACAAGCAAAACATGATCAGAACCAAGGCTCCATGGGTGTTAGAATCATTACTGTGTAATCTAGATTATTGACTCTAGCGCAAGTGGGAGACTGAAGGAAATATGCCCTAGAGGCAATAACAAAGTTATTATTTATTTCCTTATATCATGATAAATGTTTATTATTCATGTTAGAATTGTATTAACCGGAAACATAATACATGTGTGAATACATAGACAAACAGAGTGTCACTAGTATGCCTCTACTTGACTAGCTCGTTAATCAAAGATGGTTATGTTTCCTAACCATGAACAAGGAGTTGTTTTTTTATTAACGGGATCACATCATTAGGTGAATGATCTGATTGACATGACCCATTCCATTAGCTTAGCACCCGATCGTTTAGTATGTTGCTATTGCTTTCTTCATGACTTATACATGTTCCTATGACTATGAGATTATGCAACTCCTGTTTGCCGGAGCAACACTTTGTGTGCTACCAAACGTCACAACGTAAATGGGTGATTATAAAGGTGCTCTACAGGTGTCTCCAAAGGTACATGTTGGGTTGGCGTATTTTGAGATTAGGGTTGGTCACTCCGATTGTCGGAGAGGTATCTGTGGGCCCTCTCGGTAATGCACATTACATAAGCCTTGCAAGCATTGCAACTAATGAGTTAGTTGCGAGATGATGTATTACGGAATGAGTAAAGAGACTTGCCGGTAACGAGATTGAACTAGGTATTGGGATACCGACGATCGAATCTCGGGCAAGTAACATACTGATGACAAAGGGAACAACATATGTTGTTATGCGGTGTGACCGATAAAGATCTTCGTAGAATATATAGGAGCCAATATGAGCATCCGGGTTCCACTATTGGTTATTGACCGGAGACGTGTCTCGGTCATGTCTACATTGTTCTCGAACCCGTAGGGTCCGCACACTTAAGGTTTCGATGACAGTTATATTATGAGTTTATGAGTTTTGATGTACCGAAGTTAGTTCGGAGTCCCGGATGTGATCACGGACCTGACGAGGAGTCTCGAAATGGTCGAGACATAAAGATTGATATATTGGACGGCAATATTCGGACACCGGAAGTGTTCCGGGTGATTTCGAAGAAAACCGGAGAGCCGGAGGGTTACCGGAACCCCCCGAGAGAAGTAATGGGCCATATGGGCCTTAGTGGAGAGAGAGAGGGGCAGCCAAAGGTGGGTCGCGCGCCTCCTCCCCCCTGGTCCAAATTGGACTAGGAGAGGGGGGGTGGCGCCCCCCTTTCCCTCTCCCTCCCCACTTCTTTCCCCCTCCTAGTAGGAGTCCTACTCCTACTAGGAGGAGGACTCCTCCTTGGCGCGCCATAGAGGGCCGGCCGGCCTCCTCCCCTTAATCCTTTATATACGGGGGTAGGGGCACCCCTTGACACACAAGTTCATCCATGTGATCATATGCTTAGCCGTGTGTGGTGCCCCCTTCCACCATACTCCTCTATAATATTGTAGCGGTGCTTAGGCGAAGCCCTGCGACAGTAGTACATCAAGATCGTCACCACGCCGTCGTGCTGACGGAACTCTTCCCCAACACTTTGCTGGATCGGAGTCCGGGGATCGTCATCGAGCTGAACGTGTGCTAAAACTTGGAGGTGCCGTAGTTTCGGTGCTTGATCGGTCGGGCCGTGAAGACGTACGACTACATCAACCAAAGTTAACGCTTCCGTTGTCTATCTACAAGGGTACGTAGATCACACTCTCCCCCTCTCGTTGCTATGCATCACCATGATCTTGCGTGTGCGTAGGAAAATTTTTGAAATTACTACATTCCCCAACAAAAGTGCCACTAACAAGGAGACTCCGGAGGTGGAGAACGGGGCTGCTAACAAGCGGAGGCGGGGCGAGCTAGAACCGCAAGCGACTCCAGCAGGCCTAGACTTAATCAGCAGCCTCCTCGATGATATGTTGAGAGTCATCATCTCCCTCCTCCCAATCAAATATGGGGCGTGGACAACCCTCCTTTCCCGGCGGTGGCGCCCCCTATGGAACTCCAGCCCTCTCGACCTCATCGACACCCACGAGCTCTTCCATGGCTATCGCAAAAGCTTGGATGCGTTCTCCAAGATCCTTGGCAGTCACCTTGGCCCAACCAAAGGCCTTACAATGGTCAAGTTCCATTCCAACGGCAAGGACCTAGCCAAGCTTGACGACTGGTTCCGATCCCCCGCCCTAGATCAGCTCAAGGAGCTCACTTTTGATGATGGGCATATGCGGTCGCTACCAACAGCCGCACTCCGCCTCGCGCCCACGCTGCGCGTCGCCAAGTTCAGGAACTGCCATTTCCCGCCCCTTAATGACGCGCCCGCTCTTATTCTACCACGACTGAACCACCTCGAGCTCGTCGCTGCCTGCCTCTCAAAGGGTGACATGGAGCGCTTGCTCCGTGGTTGTACTGCACTCGAGTACCTTTGTCTTTAGGCGATAAATGGGTTGAGTACCTTCCACATCACCTCCATGACTCTTCGGACTATTTATGTGTGTTGCTGGTGCGGCAGGAAGACATCACGAAAGGTGGACCACGGTATGGTCATCTAGGACACACCTGCACTTGAGAGATTACTTGCAGTTGATCAAGAAGGTCCAACAAGAATCAATGTCATTTCTGCGCCGAAATTGGCAGTTGTGGGCTACTTGTCTGACAAATACTCTGAACTTGTTATTGGATCCATACCCGTCCATGTACAACAGCCGCCTTCTACCTCTCCTTCTACAAATTAACATTATTTCTAATTTTGAAGATGTTTGTTCTTCTGTCATTCAGAAAATGATTCCGACAAGCTTGTGTCGGATTTCGGGTTCTGGCAAAACCCTTGAGGTTCGAACACTGGGGTGCGCACGAAGATCTCTCCCCCCTCTAGCTCGCACACATCATGATCTCACGGCCTAGCTCGACGAACCCAAAGAACAAGAGACACAAGAGTTTATACTGGTTCGGGCCACCGATGTGGTGTAATACCCTACTCTAGTGTGGTATGGTGGATTGCCTCTTGGGCTAAGGATGAACAGTCACAAGGGAAGACCAGCCTCCTGAGGAGAGATGTTCTTGTTCTTGGTGAACTTGTGTGGTTGAGGATGATCTCGATGATCTAATATCAGCTACCTCCTACGGTGGTGGCTAGTCCTATTTATAGAGGCCCTGGTCCTCTCCCCAAATATTGAGCGGGAAGGGATCCCACAACGGACAAATTCGAAGGGAGACAACTAGTGCAAGTTATCCTGACTAAAGGTGGTCTTCGCCTGCCAAAGGCTCTGGTGCTAACGCCGTCTTGGGCTCCACGGTGACCTCCGTCCTGTCGTCCTGCTGGTCTTTGTCTTGTTGCACCAATATGGAAACCTTTGCCTGATGCCTCGGGACTCCTCGCCTGCGCTTTCCTCTTTAGCACCAAATAGGAAACGAGGACACTGCGCGCACTGGCGCTCGCCTGGCTCCAGTCGTCATGGCTTGCGTCACAGAAACCTCGTGAGGTGTCCCATGCCTTGATCTCTCTGCCCCTCGCGAGCCTACCTAGTGAAGCTGCCCCCGAGGAGGTCTTGTGTTGTCCGCCTTGTGAGGCTTGGCCCCTCGCGAGGGTCTTGAGTGTTTGCTGGTGAAGATGGGCCGTACAGGGCCGCTGGTGGAGCCACGCCGCGGGCCGCAGGCAGGCAAGTCTGGGGACCCCCATTCCCACGACGCTGACAATAGCCCCCGGGCCCAAGGCGCGCTCAGACTTGGCTTCGAGGCGAAGCCAAAGGGAGAGTGCGGAGCATCGCGGGCCCCAACAGCATGTGGCCATGGTTGGCGCGTGGCGATTGATTGGTCATGGGCGTCTCCGCTTCCCCACGTTGCCTCGGCATCTGCCCGTCTGACAAAATGGCTGGCGCGGGCAACGCTTGCCTTCATTGCTTTCCTTCGTCGTGCTCCAGATCCCCTCTCTCGCTCCTTGCTTCCGAAATCTCGATATCTGCTTCAATCCCGTTCCGAGCTTCTGACCAATGGCGCCCCAAAAGGCCAAGGACATTTTGTCGCCTTCCTAGTACGAGTCGGCTCTGGACGCGCCCAATGTCTCGGAGAAGAACCTCGCCGCCACGCGGTAATGCCCTGAGACCAATGTGCCAGGTGTCTTCCAGTTATTCGCTTTTGTTGCCTTGTCATTTCTTTATGTGTCATGCGTTTCTTATCATGTCATCATGTGCATTTCATTTGCATACGTGTTCGTCTCCTGCATCCGAGCATTTTCGCCGTTGTCCGTTTTGCAATCCGGCGCTCCTATGTCCTTCGACGCCCTCTTTTGTCTCTTTTCGTGTGCGAGTGTTAAATGTTCTCGGATTGGACCGAGACTTGCCAAGCGGCCTTGGTTTACTACCAGTAGACCGCCTGTCAAGTTTCGTGCCATTTGGACTTCATTTGATACTCCAACGGTTAACCGAGGAACCAAGAAGGCCTCGTGTGTGTTGCAGCCCAACACCTCTCCAAAGTGGCCCAAAACCCGGCTAAACCTCCTCCATCATCTCGGTCGTTCGATCATGATCGCGTGGCCGAAAACCGTACCTCATTTGGACTCTCCTAGCTCCCTCTACCTATATATATGTGGCTCTCCCCGAAATTTCGTGGTCATACCCTAGCGTCTTCCTCCTCGCGTCGTCGAACACGTCCAACCGCACCGGACATGTCTGCCGGACACGTCGCTCCGACCAACCCCGACGCGCCACATCACCCCGTCGCCGCTCCCGGCCAGTGGCGTCGCGCCACGTGTTTCCCCGCCGCCTCTCTCCTCCGCGCCCCGCCGCCAGGCCCGCCGGGCCCAGCCGCGGCCTGGTCGGCCGCCGCCGCCAGCCTGCGACCACGGCTCGTCCCCGAGCTGCCCGCGCCGCCGCTTGGCTCCCTCGCCGTCGGTGCGCTGCCACCCGCGCCTCCCGCGCCGGCGCCCCGCACTCGTCGTCGCCCTCGGCGCCCGGACCTGCCGCGCCGCCGTGTGCCCCGCCGCGCCTCGCCGGCGTCCTGCCCGCCAGCCTCCATAGCCGGCGCCGCCTTGAAGCTCGGCGGAGCCGGCCGAGCTCGTCGCCTCGTGCCTCCCCGGCCCAGATCCGGCCAGATCCGGGGAAGGAGACCCCAAATCCGCCATCTCCCTCCTCTCCGGCGTCTACTCCGGGGAACCCCGGCCATCCTCGAAATCCGTGCAAGATCTAGATCCCACAGGTTAACCCCGTTTTCGTCCAAGTCCCAGTAATATTTAGCATTTTTCATCGCATCACAACTTTGCATCCGTAGCTCCTTTTTGGGCGTGTAGCATATCAAATTGTTTGTCTGGATGTGCACTTCATTTCATTCCATTGCACAATGTTTATTTAAGTTCATCTTGATGCCCTAAATGCTGCTGCAAGAGTGCTATGTAATGTTAGTTTCAGATTCTTATCAGAATATGGACATTTGTCATTTTTGCCATGTTTAATGTGTGCCTCCGATGAACTTGAGCCCGACATATGTTTTGAAGTATGCCATTACAGGGGTGTATGCCATGTATTTTTGTGATCTTTGTGGTGACTAGCACAAGCATGCAAAGTAGCTCTCGTGATGTTGCTGATTTCAGGGACTTAGAATTCTTCTAAGTCATTTCCCTGATGTTATTTTTATGCCATGTATTCTTGTTGCTAAAGAGTGATCCATGCCCCTTTTGAGCATGTTCAGTAAGGATCATTTTGAGATAATGTTGTGCTCTATCCATCCATGCTTTTGTTTGCAATTATGGAGCCCCCTAGCATGACTCAATCAAGCTCTATATTTTCTATAAAATATTCCTGGCAGATTGTTTACATGTTAATCAATTTTGCCGAGGTTGTTGTAGTTGATCCGTGCATGCTATGAGGTTGTTCTTGCCATGTTTAGCTTCTATGCTATGTCTACTTGCTTGGTGTATGCTTAGTTTGTCATGCAATGCCTTGTGGTGAGTGCATCGAGCTCGCAAACATGCCTACGTAATTTTGTTTTGCCATGTTCCATTTTTCTGCTAAGTCTGAATCTGTTAACGAAACTTGCTATGTTTACATGGTTGCCATTGTATTTTCTGATCCCTTTTGGCTTATGGTCGGTAAGGGACTTTTGTTATATGCTTTGAGTAATTTCATGCCATGCCTTGCTTTGCCATGATATGTTCCTGTAGCATGTTGTTATCTTGCTCTAAACATTGCTTCCTGATGTTAAAACCTGCCATGTTGTTATTTTCACTAAGTCTGTGAACCTGATATCTTTTGCACTTTTGCCATGCTTGTTTGAACCTGCTATTGTGTGAATTAGCCGTAGCTTAGTGTTCATATTTTGTCAAGCATCTTGAGTGGATCACTTCCATGTGCTTTGTTCCTATGTTGGAGTGCAGTAACTTAGTTTATTGTTGCATTCTAGATGGCATCGTGTTGTTAATCGCAGCTTTGTGCCATTATTGTTTTGCTTGCCATTTGCAAACCGTGCATCCGATTCCGGTGATCTTTATATCAATTTTGACCGAAATCAACTCATCTTTCCAGTGGCACTCTTGGTTTTCCAAGTTGAGGCCAGGTTCAATCTTTCCATTCCGAAGCATGCATATGCATCGCATATCACATCCCGCATATCATGCCATGTTTTGCATCATGTTGCTTGTGCATTGCATCGTGGTTGATTGTGTCTCCCTTTGCTTGTGTTCTTGCTTTGGGTAGAGCTGGGAGACGAGTTCATGTTTGAGGTACCCGTTGAGTATGTTTTCGAGGATCAAGCTTTCGTCTTCTCGGAGAACTTTGCAGGCAAGATGACCATACCCTCGAAATCACTTATATCTTCGCTTGCTAGTTGCTCGCTCTTTTGCTATGCCTATGTTGTGATACCTACCACTTTCTATATCATGCCTCCCATATTTCCATGTCAAGCCTCTAACCCACCTTGTCCTAGCAAACCGTTGTTTGGCTATGTTACCGCTTTGCTCAGCCCCTCTTATAGCGTTGCTAGTTGCAGGTGAAGATTGGAGTTTGTTCCATGTTGGAACATGATTATTGTTGGGATATCACAATATATCTTATTTACTTAATGCATCTATACACTTGGTAAAGGGTGGAAGGCTCGGCCTTATGCCTGGTGTTTTGTTCCACCCTTGCCGCCCTAGTTTCCGTCATACCGGTGTTATGTTCCTTGACTTTGCGTTCCTTACGCGGTTGGGTTATAATGGAACCCCTTGAAAGTTCACCTTGAATAAAACTCCTCTAGCAAGGCCCAACCTTGGTTTCACATTTGCACTAACAACCTAGACTTTTTCCCTTGGGTTTCCAGAGCCCGAGGGTCATCTTTATATTAACCCCCCCGGGCCGGTGCTCCTCTGAGTGTTGGTCCAAACTAGAGCCCCTTGCAGCGCCACCTTGGGGAAACTTGAGGGTTGGCTTTAGTTGTAAGGATTGCTCATCCGGTGTGCCCTGAGAACGAGATATGTGCAGCTCCTATCGGGATTTGTCGGCACATCTTGGCGGCTTTGCTGGTTTTGTTTTACCATTGTCGAGATGTCTTGTAACCGAGATTCCGAGTCTGATAGGGCCGTCCTGGGAGAAGGAATATCCTTCGTTGACCGTGAGAGCTTGTGATGGGCTAAGTTGGGACACCCCTGCAGGGTTTTGAACTTTCGAAAGCCGTGCCCGCGGTTATGGGCAGATGGGAATTTGTTAATGTCCGGTTGTAGAGAACTTGACACTTAACTTAATTAAAATGCATCAACCGCGTGTGTAGTCGTGATGGTTTGTTTCCGGCGGTGTCTGGGAAGTGAACACGGTGTTGGAGTTATGCTTGAACGTAAGTAGTTTCAGGATCACTTCTTGATCACTTCTAGTTCACGATCATGCTTTGAATTCTCTTCTCGCTCTCATTTGCGTAAGTTTAGCCACCATATATGCTAGTGCTTGCTGCAGCTCCACTTCATACCTTATCCTGCCCATAAGCTTAAATAGTCTTGATCGCGAGGGTGTGAGATTGTTGAGTCCCCGTGACTCACAGATTCCCTCCAAAACCAGATGTAGGGACCGATGATACCATTCCAGGAGATTCGACTGAGCTCAAGTGGGAGTTCGATGAGGACTCAGGACGATACTACGTTTCCTTTCCAGACGATCAGTAGTGGAGCCCAGTTGGGGCGATCGAGGACATTATGCATTTGGGGTTGTCTTTATTTTGGTTCCGTAGTTGGACCTTGATTGTATCTGGATGATTGTAATGCTATATATATGTATTTTGTGACATGGCGATTGTAAGCCAACTATGTAGCTCTTTTCTTATTCAGTACATGGGTTGTGTGAAGATTACCCCACTTGCGACATTGCTTACAATGCGGTTATGCCTCTAAGTCGTGATTCGACACGTGGGAGATATAGCCGCATCGTGGGCGTTACAAGTTGGTGTCAGATCCTTCCCCGACTTAGGAGCCCCCTGCTTGATCGAATCGCTGGCGTTGTTGAGTCTAAAAAAATGTTTTGAGTCTTTTAGGATTATATATATCGGAGAGTAGGATTCTTTTTACTCCTCAGTCCCTTCGTCGCTCTGGTGAGGCATCCTGATGTTGAGTTTTGACTCTTCTCTTCTCAAATTTCACTAAAAAAAATTAGGATCATGCGGGTATCTTGGAATCTTCCGATGGTTTTGTGACGAGAACATTGTTCTTGGTGCCTCCTAACATTTAGGGGTTGTGGTAGTGTCCCGGGGAGTTGAGCTCCAAGGTGTTGTCGTCACAATTTTATCGTTGCAATTCTGGAATACCTGAGTTTCGCCGACATCGAAAATCTCTTCTATGCAGTTGTTGGTGAGATAACCTCGACGCCATCCAGTACTGGGGCGGGAGTTCAGGAGTATTGCCATAACTAGTATAACGAATGCTTTTCGAAGGTTGAGGTAAATGACTTCCGAAGGTTTCTTGGTTATGTGTTGAAGGATGGATATAGCCGGATGTAGGATTTGTTAGTTTTGGGTGAGATATTATGCTTCCCCTGTATCCCCAACACCTGATTGCATAACCAAAAAGTTTTGGGAGTTTATAAGTGGGAATTCAAGTAGCTCTTAGGATATCTTTCCGACAGATGCATGATATGAGATTGGGGTTCGACGTCTAGTGGTCCGCCCATCCACGGTTGGTTTTACAGTGGTCTCGTTGTGTCTTAAAGAGTCCTTGGCTATGCTGACTCGGGGACGCTTCGTATGTCATGTGCACTGCCTTGTACATGATGGTGTTGTACGATCGAGCCCGTGTGGGCCCCACCACGAAAACTTCGGACGAAATCTCTATCATATGTTTGTTTTGGCTTATTCTGCAAGCCAATCCTTTGTTTTGTTTTGAGTTGTGGTATTCGAGTTGCTTCAATGTCAAGTGTTGATTCCATACCTTTCCTAAGCGGTATTCTCATATCCCTATGTGAATACTAATCCTTCTTATTTATCGAGATTGTCATCCCAATTCTATTTTCAACCGGTGCGCTTCTCTTCGAGATGATCCCATCATTCTCCCCATCCGCAAGATCAACTCTAAGTATTCTCAACGGTGTTTGTTTCATCTGTCCCAAGTTGTCTTTGTTTTTTCCGCCCTCCCACCCCTTGTTTCTTCAAGGACTCAGATTTCTTAATCAATTATAGTTTTATTCATGGGAAGCCTCTCCATTCTTTTCCGTCAATGTTCTTACCCGGTGGCTCTCATGAAGATACTCCACAAGTTTATTATTCTTCCTGCTCTTTTCTTCTCTGGTGGATCAAATTCAAGCTTCGGTATTGAGCAAAGTCCTTCCTTTTGCCCAATGCTTTCTCATGCAGGTACACCTCTCAACTATCCTCTTCTCGCTATTCATTTGTTCCGGAGTGTTGAAGATATCTCAGAAGATTCAAGTTTCCATTCTCAATTCGTTCAAGCTTTTGCGAGGATGTTACCTCATTCAAGCCATTTATTTCAACCGGCGCAATCTCTCTTTTAAATTGTTCAAAGGTGTATCTTTTGAGTGGGCCCTAACCCACAGGTCTTTTTCCCAGAATCTTACCTGACTCTTCTTATTCTCCCGAAGTTATTCTCAAATCTTCTAAAGTTTGACGTAAGAATGAATTGCCATCAGTCATATGTCTTTCACCAAGATCTTTCAAATTCTTTCATCGTTGGTTCAACCTTTCTAATTTCCATTCCGGAGTGACTCAACAACTCAAGGTGGTGTTTCTCGTCGTCATTCTCAAATTTTGAAGACCAAAGAAGAGTTTTTCCTCTAAATCTTATCTGTTCTACCAAAGATTCGTGGTTCTAGCTTGATGCCATCCTCTCATATTTGTTTTTTTATTGTGAGTATTTCTTTTCACCTATCCGGAGTATTTCATGACTTGTTTTCATTTCTTTCCTCCTAAGGCCATCTTTTCAAATATTATTCATTCCAGCTTTCAGCTCTCGTTGTCAAAAACTTACCGGTGCATCGCTCAAGTATTCTCTAGTCAATTCACGATCTCTTTGTTCACTTGCACCTAAATTCTCTCAAGTATCTTCGTTCTTTTTATAATTCTTACCGCTGATTCATCCCTTTACTTCGTTCATTTCCAATTCTTACGGTGGTTCGTTCAAGATTTTTTCTCTTCCTTCTTTATCTTATCAATTCGTTCATTCTTCCCAATCCTACCGGTGGATCGTTGAAGACCTTCTTAAGTTTGCTCTATATCTATCTTAATCCTTTTTCAACGAGGATAAGTAGTATGCCAAATCCATTGCTTGTCATCAATTAAAATGGTGAAGGATAAGCATAATGTAATTCTTATTTTTGTTTCATCGAGTGAATTCAATGCCTTATTTCGGAGGTTCATCATATCACATTCTCGGTTCGAGATGATTTATCTTTTCTTTTCCAGGAGTTCCAAGCTCTCATAATTATATCACCACGGAGATTCGTCTAAATCATTACAAGGATTCACCTTGTGTTTTCAACTTCTCTTTCCTTTCGTTTGATCATTCTTTTACCGGAGTTCTTCATGGAGGCTCTACATGATGGTTCAGCAAGGATTTAATTCCTTCTCGAAGTGCTCATCAAGATTCTTTTTAGAGGAGCTCAAGTTTTCTTCGTCTTGCAATCCAGAGTGCAATTGTTCTCCCTTATCTTTTGAGGTGGTAATATATCATTCTTCATTCACGAGAATGAGGTATTTAAACCCATCACTTTCTTCCATGGAGTTATCTTGGTATAAATTTCACCTAAAGCTTCTCCTAAGGATTGTTGCCATTTATGGTGGTTATAAACGATCCAAGTTCTCCATTTATCCTCCCGGTGAAATAAGTTTCTCGTCTCCTTGTTGATATCAATCCAATCTATTGTCTTCGGTAGTGGCCGGTTGTCACCTCCAAATTTTGAGATGCTTTCCGTAAGCCCACAACAAACTTATTTGTTTCATTGTTGATTCTCCAACAACTCCGTTATAACCTTCTTTGAAGGGTGCTCTCCAAGCTCATTTGTGGCAGAAGCTGGCTTTTTCTTCTCCATTCTTATTCTAATGATCGATCTTCTATTCTTTCTCCCGGAGGCTTTGTGTTCTTGCTCTTTTCACTCGTCATCTTGAATTGTGAGGATCGTGTTTCTTTTCGTGCTTATCCTTTTAACCGGAGTGTCGTGTCCTCTTTTCAAGTATCCTCTCATCTTGTCAAGATCATGTTCAATTCCTCCCATTTACAGTCGGAGTGCTGGCCAAATTATATCATTATTATTCCTTCTCTATATTGTTTAACCGAAGTGTTGTGTCTATCATTCCTCTTCTAACCGGACTCTCATACAAGTGCTTTCATTTCGCTAAGCTCATATTATTTACCTTCCATTTCTAACCGGAGTGTTGTCGTAATTGATCTTTATCGTTCCTTGTACATCTCGTTTCTACCGGAGTGCTTGCATGTACTTCTCGTCCATTGCAACTCTTTTCTTATGTCTTTCTACCTACAAGGTTCTAGTAATGTTCCTTGTTCCTTTTTTTCTAACGGAGTGTTTCAACTTTGTTCATCTCCGTTGTATTCTTTTCTCAAAGTTGTTCAACCTCGCAAGGTTCTTTGGTTTCACTCGTTTGTCAAAGAAGCAACTTAGTTCTACCTCTTCTCTCTCTCTCTCTCTTCCGTTTTCCCTCCGGTGTCATTCTAGATCTCGGGACGAGATCCTCTCGTAGTGGTGGAGTGTTGTAACGCCCCGAGACCGATGTGCCAGCTGTCTTCCAGTTATTCGTTGTTGTTGCCTTGTCATTTGATTGTGTGTCATGCATTTCTTATCATGTCATCATGTGCATTTCATTTGCATACGTGTTCATCTTATGAATTCGAGCATTTTCGCCGTTGTCTATTTTGCAATCCGGCGCTCCTATGTCCTCCGGCGCCCTCTTTTGTCTCTTTTCGTGTGTGGGTGTTAAACGTTCTCGGATTGGACCGAGACTTGCCAAGCGGCCTTGGTTTACTACCGGTAGTCCGCCTGTCAAGTTTCGTGCCATTTGGACTTTGTTTGATACTCCAACGGTTAACCGAGGAACCGAGAAGGCCTCGTGTTTGTTGCAGCCCAACACCTCTCCAAAGTGGCCCAAAACCCAGCTAAACCTCCTCCATCATCTCGGTCGTTTGATCATGATCGCGAGGCCAAAAACCGCACCTCATTTGGACTCTCCTAGCTCCCTCTACCTATATATATGTGGCTCTCCCCGAAATTTCACGGTCAAACCCTAGCATCTTCCTCCTCACGCCACCGGACATGTCCAACCGCGCCGGACATGTCTGCCGGACACGTCGCTCCGACCAACCCCGTCACGCCACATCACCCCGCCGCCGCTCCCGGCCAGTGGTGTCGCGCCACGTGTTTCCCCGCCGTCTCTCTCCTCTGCGCCCTGCCGCCAGGCCCACTGGGCCCAGCCACGGCCCTCCCGGCTCGGTTGGCCTCCGCCGCAAGCCCACGACCGCGGCTCGTCCCCAAGTTGCCCGCGCCGCCGCTTGGCTCCCTCGCTGTCGGTGCGCTACCACCCGCGGCTCCCGCACCGGCGCCCCGTGCTCGCCGTCGCCCTCGGCGCCCGGACCCGCCGCGCCGCCGTGTGCCCCGCCGCGCCTCGCCAGCGTCCTGCCCGCCAGCCTCCATGGCCGGCGCCGCCTAGAAGCTCGCCGGAGAGCTCGTCGCCCCGTGCCTCCCCGGCCCAGATCTAGCCAGATCCGGGGAAGGATACCCCGGTTCCGCCATCTCCCTCCTCTCCGGCATCTACTCCGGCGAACCCCGGCCATCCTCGAAATCCATGCAAGATCTAGATCCCGCAGGTTGACCCCGTTTTTGTCCAAGTCCCGGTAATTTTTAGCATTTTTCATCGCATCACAACTTTGCATCCGTAGCTCCGTTTTGGGCATGTAGCATATCAAATTTTTTGTCTGGATGTGCACTTCATTTCATTCCATTGCACCATGTTCATTTGAGTTCATCTTGATGCCCTAAATGTTGTTGCAAGAGTGCTATGTAATGTTAGTTTCAGATTCTTATCAGAATATGGACATTTGTCATTTTTGCCATGTTTAATGTGTGCCTCCTATGAACTTGAGCCCTACATATGTTTTGAAGTATGCCATGCCATCTTTACAGGGGTGTATGCCACGTATTTTTGTGATCTTTGTGGTGACTAGCACAAGCATGCAAAGTAGCTCTCGTGATGTTGCTGATTTCAGGGACTTAGAATTCTTCTAAGTCATTTCCCTGATGTTATTTTTATGCCATGTATTCTTGTTGCTAAAGAGTGATCCATGCCTCTTTTGAGCATGTTCAGTAAGGATCATTTTGATATAATGTTCTGCTCTATCCATCCATGCTTTTGTTTGCAATTATGGAGCCCCCTAGCATGACTCAATCGAGCTCTACATTTGCTATAAAATGTTCCTGGCAGATTGTTTACATGTTAATCAATTTTGCCGAGGTTGTTGTAGTTGATCCGTGCATGCTATGAGGTTGTTCTTGCCATGTTTAGCTTCTATACCATGTCTACTTGCTGGGTGTATGCTTAGTTTTTCATGCAATGCCTTGTGGTGAGTGCATCGAGCTGGCAAACATGCCTACGTAATTCTGTTTTGCCATGTTCCAGTTTTCTGCTAAGTCTGAATCTGTTAACGAAACTTGCTACGTTTACATGGTTGCCTTTGTATTTTATGATCCCTCTTGGCTTATGGTCGGTAAGGGACTTTTGTTATATGCTTTGAGTAATTTCATGTCATGCCTTGCTTTGCCATGATATGTTCATGTAGCATGTTGTTATCTTGCTCTAAACATTGCTTCCTGATGTTAAAACCTGCCATGTTGTTATTTTCACGAAGTCTGTGAACCTGATATCTTTTGCACTTTTGCCATGCTTGTTTGAACCTGCTATTGTGTGAATTAGCCGTAGCTTAGTGTTCATCTTTTGTCAAGCATCTTGAGTGGATCACTTCCATGTGCTTTGTTGCTATGTTGGAGTGTAGTTGATTAGTTTCTTTTTGCATTCTAGATGGCATCGTGCTATTAATCGCAGCTTTGTGCCATTATTGTTTTGCTTGCCATTTGCAAACCGTGCATCCAATTCCGGTGATCTTTATATCGATTTCGACCGAAATCAGCTCATCTTTCCAGTGGCACTCTTGGTTTTCCAAGTTGAGGCCAGGTTCAATCTTTCCTTTCCGAAGCATGCATATGCATCGCATATCACATCCCGCATATCATGCCATGTTTTGCATCATGTTGCTTGTGCATTGCACTGTGGTTGATTGTGTCTCCCTTTGCTTGTGTTCTTGCTTTGGTTAGAGCCGGGAGATGAGTTCGTGTTCGAGGTACCAGTTGAGTACGTTTTCGAGGATCAAGCTTTCGTCTTCTCGGAGAACTTTGCAGGCAAGATGACCATACCCTCGAAATCAATTCTATCTTTATTTGCTAGTTGCTCGCCTCTTTTTCTATGCCTATGCTGTGATACCTACCACTTGCTATATCATGCCTCCCATATTTCCATGTCAAGCCTCTAACCCACCTTGTCCTAGAAAACCATTGTTTGGCTATGTTACCGCTTTGCTCAGCCCCTCTTATAGCGTTGCTAGTTGCAGGTGAAGATTGGAGTTTGTTCCATGTTGGAACATGATTATTGTTGGGATATCACAATATATCTTATTTACTTGATGCATCTATACACTTGGTAAAGGGTGGAAGGCTCGGCCTTATGCCTGGTGTTTTGTTCCTTGATTTTGCGTTCCTTACGCGGTTGGGTTATAATGGGAACCCCTTGACAGTTCGCCTTGAATAAAACTCCTCCAGCAAGGCCCGACCTTGGTTTTACATTTTCACTAACAACCTAGCCTTTTTCCCTTGGGTATCCGGAGCCCGAGGGTCATCTTTATATTAACCCCCCCGGGCCAGTGCTCCTATGAGTGTTGGTCCAAACTAGAGCCCCTTGCAATGCCACCTTGGGGAAACTTGAGGATTGGCTTTAGTTGTACGGATTGCTCATCCGGTGTGCCCTAAGAACGAGATATGTGCAGCTCCTATCGGGATTTGTCGGCACATCTGGGCGGCTTTGCTGGTTTTGTTTTACCATTGTCGAGATGTCTTGTAACCGGGATTCCGAGTCTGATCGGGCCGTCCTGGGAGAAGGAATATCCTTCGTTGACCGTGAGAGCTTGTGATGGGCTAAGTTGGGACACCCCTGCAGGGTTTTGAACTTTCGAAAGTCGTGCCCACGGTTATGGGCAGATGGGAATTTGTTAATGTCCGGTTGTAGAGAACTTGACACTTAACTTAATTAAAATGCATCAACCGCGTGTGTAGCCGTGATGGTCTCTTTCCGGCGGTGTCTGGGAAGTGAACACGGTGTTGGAGTTATGCTTGAACGTAAGTAGTTTCAGGATCACTTCTTGATCACTTCTAGTTCACGATCGTGATTTGCCTTCTCTTCTCGCTCTCATTTGCGTAAGTTTAGCCACCATATATGCTAGTGCTTGCTGCAGCTCCACTTCATACCTTATCCTACCCATAAGCTTAAATAGTCTTGATCGCGAGGGTGTGAGATTGCTGAGTCCCCGTGACTCATAGATTCCTTCCAAAACCAGATGCAAGGACCGATGATACCATTCCAGGAGATTCGATTGAGCTCAAGTGGGAGTTCGATGAGGAGTCGGGACGATACTACGTTTCCTTTCCAGACGATCAGTAGTGGAGCCCAGTTGGGCCGATCGGGGACATTATGCATTTGGGGTTGTCTTTATTTTGGTTCCGTAGTCGGACCTTGATTGTATCTGGATGATTGTAATGCTATATTTATGTATTGTGTGGCGTGGCGATTGTAAGCCAACTATGTACCTCTTTTCTTATTCAGTACATGGGTTGTGTGAAGATTACCCCACTTGCGACATTGCTTACAATGCGGTTATGCCTCTAAGTTGTGCTTCGATACGTGGGAGATATAGCCGCATCGTGGGTGTTACACACGCGCCTGCTAATAGCGGGGCAGAACAATGAGAAGGGGAAGACCGAGCTCTGGGCTGGCTCCGCCGTGCCAGAGGCTTCGAAGAGCTCCTTCTACCCCTTCTTTATGAGCAGTGTCGTTGCGGGCATGGTCCCCCCTTCTCCGACTTCTTCTATGTCGTCCTCCGTCATTACAGGTTGCAGGCCCTCCATCTCCATCCCAACTCCGCTCTTCTCTTGTCAATCTTTGCCTTCTACTATGAGGCGTATATCGGGGTGATGTCGTCCGTGGCACTGCTGCGCCACTTCTTCTTCCTCTGAATCAACGACGGCCACACCTCTGGGTGCGCCAACTTTGTCGCAGCCGGCAAGGCCAACGCGATCTCGAAGGCCGGAAAGAAGGCCGAAGGCTTCAGGAGCAAGTGGGCATGATGGATGCCAAGTGTGTCCACCCGTGGTTGAAGCTACCGACGGAGATGCCCCAGCCTGACGAGGGGTGGTCCCGCATGAAGCTTACGGATGACCGGGCAAAGTCGGTGCTAGAGAAGATGACCACCGACCTGAGGCCGGGCAACGCGAAGGCGGCGAAGCTGACGGGGGCCATGCTCCTGAGAGAATTCCTGATGCTGTGGGTGGCTCCTCTCCAGGCGTGCTCGCACCACTTGTGCACGCTTGGGAGCAGAGAAGACAAGCTTCCCTTGAGTCTAGAGGCCTTGTCTGAAGAGGAGCTGGTTGTGGCTCTCCGCCTCTTAGTCGGGGATGACCAAGAGTATCCGCCGAGTGCCCACGTTCCCTTGTTCCTTCCTAAGGACGGGGTATAGGTCGTGGCCGCCATGCCCACCTTTGACGGGCGCGACCTGGTGCCGCCGACGCCCCCTGGGGTCCTAGTGGCGATGGCGCTGGTGGATGTGTCTTCTGGCGATTCCCACAGGGAGGGGGAAGAGGAGGAGGACGAGGAGCACAACTCGGAGGCGACCCCTGAGGGGATGGGGGAGTCCTCCCCGTTGCGCAAGGACGACATCCTCTGCACCCTGCCTGATGACGATGACGAGGTTGGCATACTCCCGGAGAGAGAGGAGCCGCTCATGGTTCCGACAAGAGGCAGGTCGGTGCTGATCTCTCGGGACAACGCTCCTGCCCCGACACCGCCTGGAGCTGCTTCCGGTCCATCTGCCCCCTGCTTCTGCTCCTGGAGCCCACACGCCTGTGCCTCGGGCTGCGAGGCTAGGGACTATGCCGCGGTGGACCAGTAAGTGTTTTTGTCCTGCCTTGTTCATGCCTCTGCTGCTCGTCCTTGACGCTTCTCCGTTGTGAATTTAGGCCGACGCCCCGCGACAAAGAAGAGATAGGAGGACAAGGTGGTACTGCTCGAGCCCAGATCGCCTCCTGCGGTCGCACCCCTCTCCATGGATAAGGGTAGCAACGGCGTGCGTGCTTCTCCAGCCCGATCATCCTCGCGAAGCTTGGTGGAGCATCCTCAGGAGGAGCCAGCCCCCGTGGCCCCGCTGGCTCCGGAGGTGCCAATGTCCGGCTCGGGCGCTGGGGTCCCCGAAGTTCAGGAGCTTCTGACCTCCCAGGCCATGGTGACAACGTCGCCTCCTCCTCCTTCTGCCGCATTGCTGCCTCCGGGTTCTTCCGCCTCTCCTCACGTCCTAGAGCGCGCTCTTTCTGTGATGACCCTGCTGCAAGAAGATCTTCAAGGCACCGACCGTCGCCTGGTGGCCGGGCGCCTGGAGCTGGTCTCTGGCTGGCTTCACTCCGATGTGACTGTCCGGGCGATGCTGAGCCAGGCTGCTGTCGACTCCGAGAAGAATAGAGAGACCATCGCCCAAGCTGTGGCCGCCCGCGAGGTGGCGCTGAAGGATGTCGGGGTCGTCCTAGACCGCTGCCGGTCGCTGGAGGCCGAACTGGAGACCGTACGGAGGGAGCGCGTGAAAGAAGCCCGAGGCCACAAGGCGGAGGAGGAGAAGATGAAGGCCCGAGAGGACGCCGCCAGGGATCGCGACACCGAGCTGGAGCAGTTGGCGAAGGCGCGGGCCGCGGAGCGCAGCCGGCTGGAGGAGCTGGAGCAGAAGCTGAAGGCAGAGAAGGCTGAGCTTGAAGCCAAGGCAAATGTCCTGGCTGAGGACCACGTGGCCTTCAAGCTCCTAGAGGAGAGGTCTCGGACGGTGCTACGGTCACTCTACGAGAAGGGCTTGGAGGAGCCATTGGCCGCCAGCGACGAGGGCCCTGCCCAGCTGCTTCCTTACCTGGTCGATGCGCTTGAGGACGTCGTGAGTGGTATCGTCCCCATGGCAGAGGAAGAAGCCCGCATTCTTTCCTCAGCCACGCTGACGCGCATCTTCAACCACCTCCATCTTTGCAATCCTTCCACCAGCCTTGACAAGCTGCTGGAGCCTGTGGACGACGAGCATTGTGCGGCCACTGCCGCTGTTGTGAAGGGTCAGGTGGGGACCCTGCTAAAGAAGTTTCGCGCCTTCGCTCCCGCGCCCCGACCGGCGGTGCTACTGATCCTGCAACTCCGGCTGGTGGTATAGGTGAAGGCGACGCCGCTGAAGAGGAAGCATCCCTTGCAGGCGACGGCGGTGTCCAGGGATGACGGGATGACTTTGCTGGCGGCTCCTTTCCTGTTTAGTTTCTGCAATATGCACCATGCCTCGTGGAGGCGTTAAACTCGCGTTTGGTTTCAGGAGAACAATATGCCTTGTAATATTTGCTTTGAAATTCCGTGATTTCCTTTCCATTTGCTTTACGTTCTACGTCGGCAGGGCCCGACCCTGTGCATACCTCAGCCGCCATTGGGCCGTCCGGATCACCAGGACGGACCAAGGAGTGAAGGGCTACGTGATCAGCTAGGCTCCTGAGTCGCGATGCTCAGGAGTCCCCCTTGACACACAAACATCATATAGAAAGGAGAGTTGGGAGTAGGCCTGGTGTTCTACGTCAGCAGGGCCCGACCCCGCGCATACCTCAGCCGCCATTGGGCCGTCCGGATCACCAGGACGGACCAAGGAGTGAGGGGCTACGTGGTTAGTTATGCTCTTGAGTCGCGATGCTCATAAGTCCCCCTTGACGCTCAAACAACATTCATACCTTGGCTCCGCTTAGGAGGGCGCACGACGACCAGGTCTGAGGGACCTGGCAGGGTGGCGTACGCTTGGGCATGACCCGAGCGCAGCCCCCGTTCCCAACCCCCTCGCGCGACTCTCCCGAGGGGAGGTTTTGCGATGAGGCCAGACACTGAGCTCGGAGGCTCCCTGAGGTTGACGCGGCCGTGAGGCCGCCCTCAGTTGTTTATCATCAGCACGGAGCATAGCGCTTCCGCACTTGCACGGGCATAGTCGCTCCTCGGCAGTGTTGACTGCCAGCACGGAGCATGGTGCTTCCACTGGCACATGGGAGGGGACTCCCTACTTCGGAGAGCCCCCGGGGCATGTACAGCCCCGCCCTAACACATGGCTTGCACGGCAGGGCTAGACAAGGTGTGTCTGGGCACTCGTGAGCCAGCGCGGGACTCACGAGGCCCTACCTCAAGGTGGGTTGCGCCCGGTCTTGGTTCTTGATTGATGTGGTGTTCCTGTGAGATGGTTAGGCAACCTGCACCGAATGAATTTCTTGAGGTTATCGCACGAGAAGGCCAAGCACCAACGACCCCAGGAGGTGACGTGAATGGGGCCAGCCCGCCAGAAAGAGCTCAGTCGTTGGATTTATCGACGCTGCAGGGACGGGCCCGAGCACAGACACCGTGCCTAGCCTTCTTATGTGAAGGATCCTGAAGAAAGACGATCGGCGCATGACTCCCATGGTGCGTGAAAATTAAGTAGGTGATAACCATAGATAGATTATGCATGGAAAGCAAACTAACTTAGGTAAATGCAAGAACGATACACGCCACCGGGTTGGACCCGAGCGGCTTGGGGATGATGCAGCCCGAGGGGCACCCCCAGCAGAGTGAACTAAAGATGCGAGTGGATACATGCCGCAGGGACAGACCCACGCGGCCTGGAAATGATGCAGCCTAGGGGGCGCTCCCAGCTAAATAAATTAGGAAAATGTCACCTGGTTTGGTTGTCGAAGGAGTGTTGGGGTAGCTGAAGACGCACGCTGAAGAAGTCGCTCCTCACGAGCTGTCATGACCCAGAGCTCGGGAGGCTCTAGAGGCTCAGGTGGCCTCCTGAGGACCGTCTCCATCTCCGCCAGGTCCACGTGATGCCTGGCCTCCTGACCTACCAGGATGCTCCGCAAGTTGCGCTGGAAGGCGGCTGCCACGCTCGGCAGGCCGAATGGCATGCGAATCTAGCTGTGAGGTGGGCCCTCGTAACGTCCCACGCGCGAAGGCCAGAAGAGCTCCTGAGATGCGGCCCTGTTGAGCCCTGAGATGTCAATGCAGACGCGCAGCTCACCATCCTCACCTGGATGGGGACCAACGCCAGGTGTGCAGCGGTCGCCGCGCATGGCTGTTGCATCCTGCAGCTCCTGAGTGGTCTTGACGATGAACTCCTAAGCGTCGGTGCTCCTCGCCCGGTGCCCTCCTGAGGGAAACGTGCCGTGAAGCACGCCTCCATGTGGTGCCCGAGCGCCTCCCTCGTGATGCTGGCTAGGTCCGAGGCCCTCCAGAAGAGAGCCCCCAAGCCCTGCCCAAGGAGAGCGCCGGGCGCGCCTCCCTATGCGAGGGAGGGAGGCTCCCCAGGCACGGGCACCGATCCTGAGGTGGCGCCGCTGGAGGCGCCGCTCCGCTGAGGCCCAGTGTGGGGTAGCTGCTTCTTCTTCTTCTTATGGCTGGCCTCAAGAGGGTACTGCACATACGCGTTGCCAGGGTCTCCGACTGCTGCAGCTTGGAAGGCGCGCTCAAGGGAGCACACCGCATCTCTTTCTTCGTAGGGGACTGTGATGATTCCGCCGCTTCCTGACATCTTGAGGACATTGTAGCCATGGTGGGTGACTGCCATGAATTTGGCTAGCGCTAGGTACCCGAGGATGGCATTGCACGGCAGGCGGATGTGGGCGACGTCAAAGTCAACGAGCTTGGTTTGGTAGTTGTCGCGCTGACTGAAGGTGACAGGGAGACGAACTTGCCCTATCGGGGTGGTGGAGCCGTCAGTCACTCCTGAGAAAGGCTTGGTAGGCTGGAGCTGATCGTATGGCACTTGAAGGCTGTCGAACGTCTCGAGGGACAGGACACTGAGCCCTGCGCCATCGTCGATAAGGGTCTTGGTGACTTGGACATTGCTGATGACGGGTGAACAGAGCATCGGGAGGACGCCGGCGGTTGCCGCGCATTTGAGCTGGTCCGCCGAGCTAAAGGTGATGGCGTACTTGGACCATCTGAGCGGGTGCGTGGCCTCGAGCTCGGGGAGGGCTGCGTTCACCTCGTGAGAGAACTGCTTGAAGATGCGATGGGAAGCTGGGGCCTGAGCGCCACCCAAGATGCAGGCGATGGCGCGCGGCTCCTGAAAGCCCCCAGCCCCTTCGTCCTGTTGGTGGTCATCGTTCCTCCTTGGTGGCAGTGGCAGCGGAGGGAGACCAGGGTTGCCCTGAGGATGGTCCTCGCGAGGCTGGTCCCTCCAGGCGCCCTCACGAGGCTGGTCCTGTCAGCGGTCCCCGCGAGGCTGGTCGCGCCACTCCTGGCGGGGCCCACGGTCGTCCGGACATCCTCCACCTCATCCACTTCCTCGTCGTAGCCCCGGTCATTTTGCTGGGGGCATCGACCAAAGCGCCCATCTCGAATGGCCCTGAGCTCTTGACAATCGTTGGTGTTGTGGTTATGCACATCGTGGAAGGCGCAGAACGTACGGTTGCCCTTGGACGACTCGGGAAGGTCTTGGCCGTGCTTTGTGTCTGGCTCTGCCATGAGTACGTCCACCCCTTTGCGCTTCACGTCCTTGACCTTGGCCTTCGTCTCCTCTAGATGCGCGGCAGGGAGCTCGAGGAGGGAGAGACGCCCCTTTTCAGCTCTTACACACTTGGTTGCTATGTTGAACGGCTCCAAAGTCGTGCACAGCTCCTCATGGATGGCGAGCTCCTCCTTCATCTTGATGTCATGAACGCCATCGGAAAACGCTGAGATGATGGCCTCGTCCATCACCTTGGGGATCTTGAGGCGCACGCTGTTGAAGCGTTGTATGTACTTCTGCAGGGTCTCTCCCGGCTGTTGCTTGATGCGGCGCAGGCCACCCATGGCCGGGGGGCGGTCGCGAGTGCCCTGGAAGTTGGCGACGAAGCTGTCGTGCATCTCATCCTAGGAGGAGATTGAGCCCGGGGCAGGTTCAGGAGCCATGAGCGGGCGCCTTCCTTGAGAGCCATGGGGAACCAGTTCGCCATGACCTTTCCATTGTCGTTGGCCGCCTCGATGCTCAGCTCGTAGAGCTACAAGAAATCCACAGGGTCGGGGTGCCGTCATAGCGAGGAGGCAGATCCAGCTTGAACTTGCCCGGCCAGACGATGCTACACAGCTCAGGAGTGAAGGCGCGGCAGCCTGCCATGGCCACCGGTCCCGTCGTAGAGGCGGAGCTTGATCTTGGTGTCCCCGCGCCGCCATGGCAAGTGGCACATGGCCGCGGCAAGGGATCCTGACGTGGTGGTGCTGGGAGAGGTGGAGCGTTTTCTTGCGGACGGGGGACCTCTTGGCAGCTTCTTTCTTCGTGCGCGGGCACACGGCGCGGTGGATCACGCCGCGGGACCGCACATCTTGGAGCGAGGATGCCGTCTTGGCGTGGAGGGGGCGGAGGTGCTCCATGAGCCGCGCGTCTCAGCACGAGGGCGCCGTCTTTATGCGGAGGGGGCAGAGGTGCTCCATGAGCCACATTGCGCGCAGCCGGGGGCGGGCAAGGCGGCGAGAGGGATGGTGCAGGAGGGCCCCTAGCGGAGCTGATGAGCACGGCGATGCGGTCCAACCAGTCCTCGTAGAGGTCATCGACCGGGCGGTAATGCAGGAGCTCGTGTGCCATGAGCAGTGCGGCCTGCGCGTCCATGGGTGCGCAGTGAGCGTGAGACGATGAGCCGGCCGGAGTCAGCGACAGGGTGGCGGTGCGGCCATCTCGTCGCACGGAGGGGTGCAGTGAGAAGGCTTGCTTCTCATTTGCCGCCGGGCCGGTAGCGGCGTTGGCGGTGGGTGATGGAGAATGACGGGGAGGCCTGCCGACAGGGGCTGTCTGAGCGATATGGGTGGCGAGAGCGGCCCGACGCTCAGCGCAGGCCCAGCGAGCGTAGGCCATGAACTTGGTGGAGTGGCGAAGCGCAGATTGATGAGAGGAAAGCTTCGGTGCACCCCTACCTGGTGCGCCAAAAGTCGGATTTCGGATTCCGGCAAAACCCTTGAGGTTCGAACACTGGGGTGCGCACGAAGATCTCTCCCCCTCTAGCTCGCACACATCATGATCTCACGGCCTAGCTCGACAAACCCAAAGAACAAGAGACACAAGAGTTTATACTGGTTCAGGCCACCGATGGGGTGTAATACCCTACTCCAGTGTGGTGTGGTGGATTGCCTCTTGAGCTGAGGATGAACAGTCACAAGGGAAGAACAGCCTCCTAAGGAAAGGTGTTCTTGTGCTTGGTGAACTTGTGTGGTTGAGGATGATCTCGATGATCCAATATCAGCTGCCTCCTACACTGGTGGCTAATCCTATTTATAGAGGCCCTGGTCCTCTCCCCAAATATTGAGCAGGAAGGGATCCCACAACGTCCAAATCTGAAGGGAGACAACTAGTACAAGTTATCCTGACTAAAGGTGGTCTTCGCCTGCCAAAGGCTCTGGTGGTGACGCCGTCTTAGGCTCCACGGTGACCTCCATCTTGCCGTCCTGCTGGTCTTGGTCTTGTTGCACCGATATGGAAACCTTTGCCTGATGCCTCAGGACTCCTCGCATGCGCTTGCCTCTTTAGAACCAAAGAGGAAACGAGGACACTGCGCTCGCTAGCGCCCGCCTAACTCTAGTCGTCATGGCTTGCGTCACAGAAACCTCGCGAGGTGTCCCTTGCCTTGATCTCTCCGCCCCTCGCGAGCCTGCGTGGTGAAGCTGCCCCCGAGGAGGTCTTGTGTCGTCCACCTCACGAGGCTTGGCCCCTCGCGGGGGTCTTGAGTGTTTACTGGTGAAGATGGGTCATACAGGGCCGCTGGTGGAGCCACACCACGGGCCGCGGGCAGGCAAGTCTGGGGACCCTCATTCCGAGGACGCTGATAGCTTGACCCCGAAACTGCGCACAGTGAAGGTCTTGGCACTAAATTCTGTCGGGCCCGACCTGGAGCAAGTTATTAGTTTCCTGAGATGCTTTCCGTGCCTGGAGAAGCTATATATCGAGGTGATGTTCCTTTCCTGTTAAATATTAACCATAGGGGAGTTCAATTTGTGACACCTTTTTCCAAGTTTACAATGACAATGTACTATAGTTTCTGAAGGTTCTTTTGGAGGATTTCAGTACATACATGCCCCCCCCATATTGGTTGCTTGATCCATATGGTTACATTCGATAAGCATTTCTCCTTTGGATTCATTTGTACTAGTTTTCTTAGGGAACTTTTCATCCACTCCAACCTCTTGTGAAGAAGGCTACATTTTTCTATAATGTAATCAAATGCCCATGTTAATCATGTCAGATCGAAGATGACATGTTAGTGCATTTTACAAATCCTGCAAACCAAATAGCTAGGCATGTAGTAATGTTCAAAACTGCATGTAGGCACTAACACATTTTTTTCTTTTGCAAATAAGATTAGGCCCAGTGGTGGATAATGTGATACAATATAACAATCATGTCGAATGCCTAGATATGCATCTCTCATAAATTACTTTGAACTCCTATCGAGGGACCTTACCTGAGATTATATTCGCCAGGTTCTTTGTTCCCAGAGCAAGGGTACTGAAGGACATGAGGTTTGCCCTATATTTATTTCGCAAAAATGAATGGTCTGTTGATCAGCGCCGGCGCCTGTGGCAGAATGGAGTAGGCTCCAAAATGCTGAATTTCATTTTTGAAATTCAGATGACAGAGTAATCGGAAGTCATCGGGTCAACCCCATACATGACTTCTTAGTGGCTGACCCCTTTGCAAAAATTGTGAGGTTTCGAAGCCAGACTTAGAAGCGGTGATATTAGTTTGAACCTCTCTTATATCCATGTTCAGCGCATCAGCGCGAGCATTTGCAGCTGATGAGCTGAATTTCATTTCTTATATCAGTTTGAACCTTGTAATCTTTGAATTTGAGCCATATAACTCTGGAATTTGAACCTTGTAACATTTCAAGCTTTTGTGGTACAATCGTTGAAATGGCATCATATGAGACTCGTATATTGCTAGCACTATTTTGACCTTAATATGCAATGGTCTTAGATTTTTAACCATTCTCGAATCAGTTTACCTTGTCGATCTCACAGCACATGATCTGTATAGCTAACTCAACTGCAATCTTCGACAATATTGCACACAGTTGGTTTCTTCCACCATGTGCACTGTAGAGTGAGAATTAAGTATCGCACTCGAGTGTCCATCATCACCCTTCTGTGTAACTTTGACCTCATCACCCAAGGGTAAACTTATGACTGAAGTCATTACACACACTTCATTTTTACAAAGCTTTTTGCCAATAAACGCCCATGATTTGTCCCTCTTCTAGCCGACGCGTGGCCAAACTAGCCGGGCGGGAAGCTTGCACGGTAAACAGCACGGTAGTGCAGGAACAGGCTCTTCGAGCCCACGCCTGGGGTGCAGTGTTGTCAAGCGTGCACTGGATTCTGGAATCCTCCGCTATGAACGCCGTGACAAGACATGACGATTACAGGCCGGCCGGCCCCCATTTATTACATCGGCCATTTAACCTACCCTTGTGTCTCTTCAACCTCTCGATCACGCCCCGCCATTGCAAGAAGCTCACCCACCATGAGAAATTCTTAGAGGGTATCCTGTGTGGCTCCAATGGCGCTCCGAGCGGCTGTCGACAATGAGCAGCAGTTCACCATGCGTGTCGTGGTGCACACCCACAAAAGGTTCATGGACCTCTCAGTGATGTACACCAACGACCCGGTCTGGGCGGAGCACCCCATCCACATCATGGAGTTGTTGCTTGCCGAGGAGAAGTACAAGGTGGTCGGGTTCGACCTCGAGTACACCCGCGCTCATGCCGGGTCTCGTCCCAAGGTCGTTGTTGCCCAGATGTGTGTGCGCCACCACGTCCTCGTCTACCACTACTGCCTGGACACAAGGCCTTGCAAGCGTTTCGCCGGGTTTGTCAACAGCCCCCACTACATGTTCGCTACGGTGGACATTACCAACGATGTAAAGGCGCTCGAGAATTCGGGCATCGCCTGCCAGAATCTTGTCGACATCCAGGGCCAATACAAGATCAGGGGCAGCAAGGAGCATGAGAAGGACTCATTGTTTCACCTTGCCGAGGCCATCATCGACCCCTACTACAGAGACATGAAGGATTTTTGCAACAAGGACAAGCATGCCTGACACTCGGCCTGGATGGAGAAACTCGACAAAGCTCACATCGTGTACGCGGACAAGGAGGCGTACAAGAGCTATGACATGTACAGGCGGATCATTGACATTAGGAAGTCCCTCCTTCCCCAAAACGGCCAGGGATCCAGCCAGAAGCAAAGCAATGGCAAGCATCATCGCAACAATAAGTAGATGATTAGATCCTCGTTTCTCCTACTTTAGTATGCATGTAATTGCTTTCTTTGGTGTGTGGAAATGTTTTGTGTGTAGTCACTTGTGTAATTGCATGCTTAATTTGGTTATGCAAAGCTGTCTTTTTAAGTATATATGTTGATGTTGTAGACAAAGCGTAGATGTTGTGCGGACAAAGAAAATCGCATCGCACATGGACTAAACAATGGAACCCGTCGGCGATGTTTTCATCAATCACTCACAAGTGTATACTAGCAATCGTTTGCTCACAACACACATGGCTTGTTAGCAGTAATCGTCTATGTTGTTATCGGTCTTCGCACACGTCTCTGATTCTAGACCTATTTGCCTCATATCACACACATCTTGTTCATTTGAACAGTTTCTGTTCTCATGTCTCAATGCAAACAGTTCATCCGAGTGAACCGCATCCCGTATATCGCACATACCATTGATCTGGCTGACCATTTCTTTTGTGTTGCATAATCACAAACAGTTCATCCGAGTGAATCGTATGTTGTGTATCACACACGCCTTCATCTGGCTGCCCGTTTCTTTTGTTCCTCCTCATCGCAAACAGTTCATTGAATTGAACCATATGCCCTTCATCGCACACGCAAATAAAACATGAATTGTGCTTGATGCATCCTTCATCGCAAACGTTTTACACATTTCTGACGGTTTTCATACTGCACCGTTTGCGATTATTGCATCACACACAGTTTCTCGAAGGGTCTCTGATCGTAGTGTCGCGTTAGAAGCATCATGCAGTAGTGAACACCAGCTCCTAAATCACACAAAGCAGTTTTCACATAATTCTTTTTGATAGAGCAAGGTATAGTTGGTATTCCCGGATCTCCAAGTTTTTTAGGTACTCCATCTTTAAAAGTGTAATTAGTAAGCATAGTGGAGATTTCAGCTTCCGGAATTTTTCTCTTATTCATGATGATGTCTTTCATATACTTTGCATAAGGAGGCATTTTCAAGATATCAGTCAAGTGAGTATGCAAAAAGACTGGCCTCAGCATTTCAGCAAAGCGTTCAAATTCTTCATCATCATTCTTTTTAGTTGACTTAGGTGGAAAAGGCATAGGTTTTTGAACCCACGGTTCTCTTTCTTTACCGTGTTTTCTAGCCACAAAGTCTCTTTTGTCATATCTTTTGTTCTTAGCTTATGGGTTATCAAGATCAACAAGTGGTTCTATCTCAACATCATTATCTGGTTCTTTATCATTGGTTGGTTGAGAGTCTTCATGATCCTCATCATTAACCTTTTCATTATAATTAAGTGAGTGTTCATTACCAGACTGAGTTTCAGCATCAGAGATAGAAATTTCATTATCATTATCAGGAGGTTTCTCTATTTCAGGTTCACTAGAGGCATGCAAAGTCCTATCATTTTTCTTTTTCTTTTTCTTCTTGGAAGGACTAGGTGCACTAGTGCTAGCTCTTTGTGAATCTTGTTCAATTCTTTTAGGGTGTCTGAGGGAGTCCTGGATTAGGGGGTGTTCGGATAGCCGGACTATACCTTCAGCCGGACTCCTGGACTATGAAGATACAAGATTGAAGACTTCGTCCCGTGTCCGGGAGGGACTTTCCTTGGCGTGGAAGGCAAGCTTGGGAATACGGATATGTAGATCTCCTACCATTGTAACCGACTCTATGTAACCCTAACCCTCTCCGGTGTCTATATAAACCGGAGGGTTTTAGTCCGTAGGACAACGTACACATCAACAATCATACCATACGCTAGCTTCTAGGTTTAGCCTCCTCGATCTCGTGGTAGATCTACTCTTGTACTACCCATATCATCAATATTAATCAAGCAGGACGTAGGGTTTTACCTCCATCGAGAGGGCCCGAACCTGGGTAAAACTTTGTGTCCCTTGAATCTTCTTACCATCCGGCCTAGACGCACAGTTCGGGACCCCCTACCAGAGATCCGCCGGTTTTGACACCGACATTGGTGCTTTCATTGAGAGTTCCTCTGTGTCGTCGCCGTCAGGCTCGATGGCTCCTACAATCATCGATAGCGATGCAGTCCAGGGTGAGACCTTCCTCCCCGGACAGATCTTCGTCTTCGGCGGCTTCGCACTGTGGGCCAATTCGCTTGGCCGTCTGGAGCAGATCGAAAGCTATGCCCCTGGCCGTCAGGTCAGATTTGTAAGTTTAAACTACACTGCTGACATCCGCGGGGACTTGATCTTCGACGAATTTGAGCCACTGCCGAGCGCGCCGCACTGTCACGACGAGCACGATCTAGCTCTGCCGCCGAGCAGTGCCCTAGAGGCCGCACCCGCATCGGCTCCGACCCTTAATTCGGAGCCAACTGCGCTGATCGAGGATGGGCGGTTGGACGCCACCTCGGGGGCTGCGACCCCAACAGCGATTGAGCCAAGCACCAGCCCCGTACTGTGCGAGACTCGTGACTCCAAGGAGCCGGACTCCTCTCCAGACTCCGAACCCTCCACGCCCCTGCCGATCGAATCCGATTGGGTGCCAATCATGGAGTTCACTGCCACGGACATCTTTCAGCACTCGCCTTTCGGCGATATCCTGAAGTCACTGAAGTCTCTCCCTTTATCAGGAGAGCCCTGGCCGGACTACGGCCAGCAAGGTTGGGGTACGGACGATGAAGAAATTCAAATCCCACCCACCACCCACTTTGTAGACACTATCGATGACTTAACCCACATGCTCGACTTCGACTCCGAAGATATCGACGGTATGGACACCGATGAAGGAGATGATGAAGAACCAGCGCCTACTAGGCCCTAGAAAGCCACCTCGTCATATGAGATATACATGGTGGACACCCCAAAAGAGGGAGATGGCGATGGAACAGCGGAGGATGACCCCTCCAAGAAACAGCCTAAGTGTCGGCGTCAGCGGCGCCGCTCAAAATCCCGCCAAAACAAACAAGGTGATTCCAGCACGGGAGATAATCATACTCTGGAAAGCGCCGAAGAAAACCCCCTCCAGCAAGATTTAGCACAGGAGGATGGAGAAACCAGCCCTCATGAGAGAGCGGCAGACAGAGAGGTCGAGGACGATAATTATATGCCTCCCTCTGAAGACGAGGCAAGCCTCGACGGCGACGAATTCGTCGTGCCAGAGGATCCCGTCGAGCAAAAGCGTTTTCAACGCAGGCTTATGGCCACGGCAAGAAGCCTCAAGAAAAAACAGCAACAACTTAGAGCTGATCAAGATTTGCTGGTCGACAGATGGACTGAAGTCCTTGCGGCCGAAGAGCATAAACTCGAACGCCCCTCCAAGAGCTACCCAAAGCGCAGGTTGCTACCCCGATTAGAGGAGGAAGCACTTGATGCGGCCGACTGGCCACCTCGTGGTCGCGACAGAGAGGCCTCTCGGCCCTCCACTCAAGCCGCACCCCGTACCAAGGCACGTGAATATGCGCCGGACTTACGAGACATGTTGGAGAACAAGGCAAGGCAAACAAGATCGATCTACAGATCGCGTGGGCGCCCCACGGCTCGAGACGGTAACCGTCACACCGGCCACAAATTCGGCGAGGCCAAACACAGTAGACAAGGCTCATTGGAGCTACATCATGATATAGCCCAGTACAGAGGCGACGCACACCCACTCTGCTTTACAGACGAAATAATGGATCATCAAATCCCCGAGGGTTTCAAACCCGTAAACATTGAATCATATGATGGCACAACAGATCCTGCGGTATGGATCGAGGATTATCTCCTTCATATCCACATGGCCCGCGGCGACGATTGCCACGCCATCAAATACCTCCCACTCAAGCTTAAAGGACCAGCTCGGCATTGGCTTAACAACTTGCCAACAGGATCAATCAGTTGTTGCGAGGACCTGGAAGCCACATTCCTCGACAATTTCTAGGGCACTTATGTGCGACCCCCAGACGCCGATGACCTAAGTCACGTAATTCAGCAGCTAGAGGAATCGGCCAGGAAATTCTGGACACGGTTCCTAACAAAGAAAAATCAAATAGTCGACTGTCTGGACGCTGAGGCCCTAGCAGCCTTCAAGCACAATATCCGTGACGAGTGGCTAGCCCGGCACCTTGGACAGGAAAAGCCAAAATCTATGGCGGCACTCACGACACTCATGAACCGCTTTTGCGCGGGAGAAGACAGCTGGCTTGCTCATAGCAACAATATGACCAAGAACCCTGGTAATTTGGACACCAGGGACAGTAGCGGCAGGTCGCGCCGCAACAAGCAGAAGCGCCGCATTAACAGCGACAATGCTGAGGATATGGCAGTTAATGCCGGATTCAGAGGCTCTAAATCCGGTCTGCGGAAAAAGCCATTCAAAAAGAACCCTAGGGGCCCGTCCAGTTTGGACCGAATACTCGACCGCTCGTGCCAGATACATGGCACCCCCGAAAAGCCGGCCAGTCACACCAACAGGGATTGTTGGGTGTTCAAGCAGGCAGGCAAGTTAAACACCAAAAATGAAGATAAGGGGCTGCATAGCAATGACGACGAGGAGCCCCGGCCGCCGAACAATAGTGGACAGAAGGGTTTTCCCCCACAAGTGCGGACGGTGAACATGATATACGTAACCCACGTCCCCAAAAGGGAGCGGAAGCGCGCGTTAAGGGACGTATATGCGGTAGAGCCAGTCGCCCCAAAGTTCAACCCATGGTCCTCCTGCCCGATCACCTTTGATCGAAGGGACCATCCCACTAGCATCCGTCATGGCGGATTCACCGCATTGTTTCTAGACCCAATTATTGACGGATTTCATCTCACTAGAGTCCTTATGGACGGCGGCAACAGCCTGAACCTGCTTTACCAGGATACAGTGCGAAAAATGGGCATAGATCCCTCGAGGATTAAGCCCACCAAAATGACCTTTAAAGGCGTAATACCAGGTGTAGAGGCCAACTGTACAGGCTCAGTTACACTTGAAGTGGTCTTCGGATCTCCGGATAATTTCTGAAGCGAGGAGTTAATCTTCGACATAGTCCCGTTTCGCAGTGGTTATCACGCACTGCTCGGGCGAACCGCATTCGCTAAGTTCAATGCGGTACCATACTACGCATACCTCAAGCTCAAGATGCCAGGCCCTCGAGGAGTAATTACGGTCAATGGAAACACCGAACGCTCCCTCCAAACGGAGGAGCACACGGTGGCCCTTGCAGCGGAAGTACAAAGCAGCCTCTCCAGGCAGTTCTCCAGTCCGGCCACTAAACGGCCGGACATCGTCAAGCACGCCCGGCGTAACCTACAACAAGACCGCCTGGCACAATCCGAGCAGGCGTTGCAATGCGGCCCCAACCCCAACCCTCGCAAAAAGGCGACGCTAGTACTTCGCGTCCATAACTACGCCCTAGAGATACCATGGGTACAGGGGGAGGGGCACCATCACGGCACGCCCAAAAATACGGCTTAAACCGTACCAGGGGCTGCCGATTTTTTTCTCTTACTTTCAGGACTCCATCCTTCGGAAGGCCTGTTCGGCAGTTCAATTGCCGCATAAAAGATGCAAGAACCAGGGAAGCAGACAAGCCACGCCGCAGTATGGAACTCCCAGGTGGTCTCTATCACGAGAAGTATACCTGTTCCGCATACTATTCCGCAGCTTGCCCCTGGAACAGACATGTTAACTAGTTCAACCTTCCACTTATCGCATTATTTGTATCGTTCTGCTTTGATCGCAGCCCTTTTTAATAAACAATGCATAGCTTTCGTCTATTTTTGCATTACCTTTTTTCTTTTTATGTATGTTCCTTAACGACATGTTGCACCTGTACACGTTGGTACGGCTAAAATACGCCAGGGGCTTTAGTACCCCTCAATATGGTGTGAGAAGTCCGAACACTTTAACAAGTGCGGCACCCCGAACTTATAGCATTATATGCATCGGCTCCTAATCATGTCTTGGGTCAATAGTTGGGTTTGGCCGGCTCCTATGTTTTGGTGCCTTACGTTCCGCTATATCAGCTAAGGTAGCACTAGGAGAACCACTGCGATTATTGTTGGAAATATGCCCTAGAGGCAATAATAAAAGTATTATTATATTTCATTGTTCATGATAATTGTCTTTTATTCATGCTATAACTGTATTATCCGGAAATCGTAATACACGTGTGAATACTTAGACCACACTATGTCCCTGGTAAGCCTCTAGTTGACCAGCTCGTTGTGATCAACAGATAGTCATGGTTTCCTGACTATGGACATTGGATGTCGTTGATAACGGGATCACATCATTAGGAGAATGATGTGATGGACAAGACCCAATCCTAAGCATAGCATAAAAGATCGTGTAGTTCGTATTGCTAGAGCTTTGTCAATGTCAAGTATCTCTTCCTTAGACCATGAGATCGTGTAACTCCCGGATACCGTAGAAGTGCCTTGGGTGTATCAAACGTCACAACGTAACTGGGTGACTATAAAGGTGCATTACAGGTATCTCCGAAAGTAGCTGTTGGGTTGACACGGATCGAGACTGGGATTTGTCACTCCGTATGACGGAGAGGTATTCTGGGCCCACTCGGTAATGCATCATCATATTGAGCTCAATGTGACCAAGGTGTTGGACACGGGATCATGCATTACGGTACGAGTAAAGTGACTTGCCGGTAACGAGACTGAACAAGGTATTGGGATACCGACGATCGAGTCTCGGGCAAGTAACGTACCGATTGACAAAGGGAATTGCATACAGGGTTTGATCGAATCCTCGACATAGTGGTTCATCCGATGACAACATCGAGGAGCATGTGGGAGCCATCATGGGTATCCAGATCCCGCTGATGGTTATTGACTGAGAGCGTCTCGGTCATGTCTGCATGTCTCCCGAACCCGTAGGGTCTACACACTTAAGGTTCGGTGACGCTAGGGTTATGAAGATATGGATATGCAGAAACCTGAATGTTGTTCGGAGTCCCGGATGAGATCCCGGACGTCACGAGGAGTTCCGGAATGGTCCGGAGGTAAAGAATTATATATAGGAAGTGCTATTTCGGGCATCGGGACAAGTTTCGGGGTTATCGGTATTGTACCGGGACCACCGGAAGGGTCCCGGGGGTCCACCGGGTGGGGCCACCTGTCCCGGGGGGCCACATGGGCTGTAGGGGGTGCGCCTTGGCCATCATGGGCCAAGGGCACCAGCCCCTATAGGCCCATGCGCCTAGGGTTTCCCCTAGGAGGAGTCCTAGTGGTGGAAGGCACCCCTAGGTGCCTTGGGGGGGAGGGAAACCTCCCCTAGGCCGCCGCCCCCCCTAGTAGATCTCATCTACTAGGGCTGGCGCCCCCCCTGGCACCCCTATATATAGTGGGGGAGAGGAGGGACTTCATACACCAGCCCCTGGCGCCTCCACCTCCCCCCGTTACGTCTCTCCCTCGTAGTCTCGGCGAAGCCCTGCTGCTGTGACGCCCTGCATCCACCACCACGCCGTCGTGCTGCTGGATCTTCATCAACCTCTCCTTCCCCCTTGCTGGATCAAGAAGGAGGAGACGTCTCCCGTCCCGTACGTGTGTTGAACGCGGAGGTGCCGTCCGTTCGGCGCTGGTCATTGGTGATTTGGATCACGTCGAGTACGACTACATCATCACCTTGCAAGCTTCCGCACGCGATCTACAAGTGGTATGTAGATGCAAACTCTCTCCCTAGACTCGTTGCTTAGATGAACTCATAGATGGATCTTGGTGAAACCGTAGGAAAAATTTTAATTTTCTGCAACGTTCCCCAACAGTCTGTTGGAAATATGCCCTAAAGGCAATAATAAAAGTATTATTATATTTCATTGTTCATGATAATTGTCTTTTATTCATGCTATAACTGTATTATCCGGAAATCGTAATACACGTGTGAATACTTAGACCACACTATGTCCCTGGTAAGCCTCTAGTTGACCAGCTCGTTGTGATCAACAGATAGTCATGGTTTCCTGACTATGGACATTGGATGTCGTTGATAACGGGATCACATCATTAGGAGAATGATGTGATGGACAAGACCCAATCCTAAGCATAGCATAAAAGATCGTGTAGTTCGTTTTGCTAGAGCTTTGCAAGTGTCAAGTATCTCTTCCTTCGACCATGAGATCGTGTAACTCCCGGATACCGTAAGAGTGCCTTGGGTGTATCAAACGTCACAACGTAACTGGGTGACTATAAAGGTGCATTACAGGTATCTCCGAAAGTAGCTGTTGGGTTGACACGGATCGAGACTGGGATTTGTCACTCCGTATGACGGAGAGGTATCTCTGGGCCCACTCGGTAATGCATCATCACATTGAGCTCAATGTGACCAAGGTGTTGGACACGGGATCATGCATTACGGTACGAGTAAAGTGACTTGCCGGTAACGAGACTGAACAAGGTATTGGGATACCGACGATCGAGTCTCGGGCAAGTAACGTACCGATTGACAAAGGGAATTGCATACAGGGTTTGATCGAATCCTCGACATAGTGGTTCATCCGATGACAACATCGAGGAGCGTGTGGGAGCCATCATGGGTATCCAGATCCCGCTGATGGTTATTGACTGAGAGCGTCTCGGTCATGTCTGCATGTCTCCCGAACCCGTAGGGTCTACACACTTAAGGTTCGGTGACGCTAGGGTTATGAAGATATGGATATGCAGAAACCCGAATGTTGTTCGGAGTCCCGGATGAGATCCCGGACGTCACGAGGAGTTCCGGAATGGTCCAGAGGTAAAGAATTATATATAGGAAGTGCTATTTCGGGCATCGGGACAAGTTTCGGGGTTATCGGTATTGTACCGGGACCACCGGAAGGGTCCCGGGGGTCCACCGGGTGGGGCCACCTGTCCCGGGGGGCCACATGGGCTGTAGGGGGTGCGCCTTGGCCATCATGGGCCAAGGGCACCAGCCCCTATAGGCCCATGCGCCTAGGGTTTCCCCCTAGAAGGAGTCCTAGTGGTGGAAGGCACCCCTAGGTGCCTTGGGGGGGAGGGAAACCTCCCCTAGGCCGCCGCCCCCTAGTAGATCTCATCTACTAGGGCCGGCGCCCCCCCTGGCACCCCTATATATAGTGGGGGAGAGGAGGGACTTCATACACCAGCCCCTGGCGCCTCCACCTCCCCCCCCGTTACGTCTCTCCCTCGTAGTCTCGGCGAAGCCCTGCTGCTGTGACGCCCTGCATCCACCACCACGCCGTCGTGCTGCTGGATCTTCATCAACCTCTCCTTTCCCCTTGCTGGATCAAGAAGGAGGATACGTCTCCCGTCCCGTACGTGTGTTGAACGCGGAGGTGCCGTCCGTTCGGTGCTGGTCATCGGTGATTTGGATCACGTCGAGTACGACTACATCATCACCTTGCAAGCTTCCGCACGCGATCTACAAGTGGTATGTAGATGCAAACTCTCTCCCTAGACTCGTTGCTTAGATGAACTCATAGATGGATTTTGGTGAAACCGTAGGAAAAATTTTAATTTTCTGCAACGTTCCCCAACAGTGGCATCATGAGCTAGGTCTATGCGTAGTTCTCTTTGCACGAGTAGAACACAACTTTGTTGTGGGCGTGGATTTTGTCATCTTACTTGCCTCTACTAGTCTTTTCTTGCTCAACGGTATTGTGGGATGAAGCGGCCCGGACCAACCTTACACGTACACTTACGTGAGACCGGTTCCACCGACTGACATGCACAAGTTGCATAAGGTGGCTGGCGGGTGTCTGTCTCTCCCACCTTAGTTGGAGCGGAATCGATGAACAGGGCCCTTATGAAGGGTAAATAGAAGTTGACAAAAATCACGTTGTGGTGATTCGTAGGTAAGAAAACGTTCTTGCTAGAACCCAATTGCAGCCACGTAAAAGATGCAACAACAATTAGAGGACGTCTAACTTGTTTTTGCAGCGATTGATCATGTGATGTGATATGGCCAGAAGTTGTGATGAATGATGAATTGTGATGTATGAGATCATGTTCTTTGTAATAGGATTCACGACTTGCATGTCGATGAGTATGACAACCGGCAGGAGCCATAGGAGTTGTCTTTATTTTTTGTATGACCTGCGTGTCATTGAAGAACGCCATGTAACTCACTTTACTTTATTGCTAAACGCGTTAGCCATAGAAGTAGAAGTAGTCGTTGGCGTGACAACTTCATGAAGACACGATGATGGAGATCATGATGATGGAGATCATGATGATGGAGATCATGGTGTCAAGCCGGTGACAAGATGATCATGGAGCCCCGAAGATGAAGATCAATGGAGCTATATGATATTGGCCATATCATGTCACAACTATATAATTGCATGTGATGTTTATTATGTTTATGCATCTTGTTTACTTAGGACGACGGTAGTAAATAAGATGATCCCTTACAAAAAATTTCAAGAAGTGTTCTCCCCTAACTGTGCACCGTTGCTACAGTTCGTCGCTTCTAAGCACCACGTGATGATCGGGTGTGATGGATTCTTACGTTCACATACAACGGGTGTAAGACAGTTTTACACAGCAAAAACACTTAGGGTTAACTTGACGAGCCTAGCATGTGCAGACATGGCCTCGGAACACGGAGACCGAAAGGTCGAACACGAATCGTATGGAAGATACGATCAACATGAGAATGTTCACCGATGATGACTAGTCCGTCTCACGTGATGATCGGACACGGGCTAGTCGACTCGGATCGTGTAACACTTAGATGACTAGAGGGATGTCTAATCTAAGTGGGAGTTCATAATTTGATTAGAACTTTATTATCATGAACTTAGTCTAAAACCTTTGCAAATATGTCTTGTAGATCAATGGCCAACGCTAATGTCAACATGAACTTCAACGCGTTCCTAGAGAAAACCAAGCTGAAAGATGATGGCAGCAACTATACGGACTGGGTCCGGAACCTGAGGATCATCCTCATAGCTGCCAGGAAACAATATGTCCTAGAAGGACCGCTAGGTGACGCTCCCGTCCCAGAGAACCAAGACATTATGAATGCTTGGCAGTCTCGCGCTGATGATTACTCCCTCGTTCAGTGCAGCATGCTTTACAGCTTAGAACCGGGGCTCCAAAAGCGTTTTGAGCATCACGGAGCATATGAGATGTTCGAAGAGCTGAAACTAGTTTTTCAAGCTCATGCCCGGGTCGAGAGATATGATGTCTCCGACAAGTTCTACAGTTGTAAGATGGAGGAGAACAGTTCTGTCAGTGAGCACATCCTGAAGATGTCTGGGTTGCACAACCGTATGACCCAGCTGAACATTAACCTCCCAGATGAGGCGGTCATTGACAGAATCCTCCAGTCGCTCCCACCAAGCTACAAGAGCTTTGTGATGAACTACAACATGCAGGGAATAGAAAAGACCATTCCTGAAGTGTTCTCGATGTTGAAGTCAGCAGAGGCTGAAATCAAGAAAGAACATCAAGTGTTGATGGTCAATAAGACCACTAAGTTCAAGAAGGGCAAGGGTAAGAAGAACTTCAAGAAGGACGGCAAAGATTTTGCCGCGCCTGGTAAGCCAGTTACCGGGAAGAAGTCAAAGAATGGACCCAAGCCTGAGACTGAGTGCTTTTATTGCAAGGGGAAGGGTCACTGGAAGCGGAACTGCCCCAAATACTTAGCGGATAAGAAGGCCGGCAACACCAAAGGTATATTTGATATACATGTGATTGATGTGTACCTTACCAGTAATCGTAGTAACTCCTGGGTATTTGATACCGGTGCCATTGCTCATATTTGTAACTCACAGCAGGAGCTGCGGAATAAACGGAGACTGGCAAAGGACGAGGTGACGATGCGCGTCGGGAATGGTTCCAGGGTCGATGTGATCGCCGTTGGCACGCTGCCTCTACATTTACCTACGGGATTAGTTTTGAACCTTAATAATTGTTATTTAGTGCCAAGTTTGAGCATGAACATTGTATCAGGATCTCGTTTAATACGAGATGGCTACTCATTTAAGTCTGAGAATAATGGTTGTTTGATTTATATGAGAGATATGTTTTATGGTCATGCTCCGATGGTCAATGGTTTATTCTTAATGAATCTCGAGCGTAATATTACACATGTTCATAGTGTAGATGCCAAGAGATTTAAAGTTGATAACGATAGTCCCACATACTTGTGGCACTGCCGCCTTGGTCACATTGGTGTCAAGCGCATGAAGAAGCTCCATGCCGATGGACTTTTAGAGTCTCTTGATTACGAATCGTTTGACACGTGCGAACCATGCCTCTTGGGCAAAATGACCAAGACTCCGTTCTCCGGAACAATGGAGCGAGCAACCAACTTGTTGGAAATCATACATACCGATGTGTGCGGTCCAATGAGCGTTGAGGCTCGCGGAGGATATCGTTATGTTCTCACTCTCATAGATGACTTGAGTAGATATGGGTATGTCTACTTAATGAAACACAAGTCTGAGACCTTTGAAAAGTTCAAGGAATTTCAGAATGAGGTGGAGAATCAACGTGACCGAAAGATAAAATTCTTACGATCAGATCGTGGAGGAGAATACTTAAGTCACGAATTTGGTACACACTTAAAGAAATGTGGAATCGTTTCACATCTCACGCCTCCTGGAACACCTCAGCGAAACGGTGTGTCCGAACGTCGTAATCACTCTCTATTGGATATGGTGCGGTCTATGATGTCTCTTACCGATTTACCGCTATCATTTTGGGGATACGCTCTAGAGACAGCTACATTCACTTTAAATAGGGCACCGTCTAAATCCGTTGAGACGACACCGTATGAATTATGGTTTGGAAAGAAACCTAAGCTGTCGTTTCTAAAAGTTTGGGGATGCGAAGCTTATGTCAAGAAACTTCAACCTGAAAAGCTCGAACCCAAGTCAGAAAAATGCGTATTCATAGGATACCCTAAGGAAACTGTAGGGTATACCTTCTACTTAAGATCCGAAGGCAACATCTTTGTTGCCAAGAACGGATGCTTTCTGGAAAAAGAGGTTCTCTCGAAAGAAGTAAGTGGGAGGAAAGTAGAACTCGATGAAGTACTACCTCTTGAGCGGGATAGTGACGCAGCACAGGAAACCGTTCCTGTGATGCCCACACCAACTGAAGAGGAAAACCATGATAATGATCAAGGTACTTCGGATCAAGTTACTGCTGAACTTCGTAGGTCCACAAGGACATGTTCCGCACCAGAGTGGTACGGCAACCCTATCCTGGAAATCATGTTGTTAGACAACAATGAACCTTCGAACTATGAAGAAGCAATGGCGGGCCCGGATTCCAACAAATGGCTTGAAGCCATGAAATCCGAGATAGAATCCATGTATGAAAACAAAGTATGGACTTTGACAGACTTGCCTGATGATCGGCGAGCGATAGAAAACAAATGGATCTTTAAGAAGAAGACGGACGCGGATGGTAATGTTACCATCTATAAAGCTCGACTTGTCGCTAAGGGTTATCGACAGGTTCAAGGGATTGACTACGACGAGACATTCTCTCCCGTAGCGAAGCTAAAGTCTGTCCGAATCATGTTAGCAATTGCCGCATACTATGATTATGAGATATGGCAGATGGACGTCAAAACAGCATTCCTTAACGGGCATCTTAAGGAAGAACTGTATATGATGCAGCCGGAAGGTTTTGTCGATCCTCGGAACGCTAACAAAGTATGCAAGCTCCAGCGATCCATTTATGGACTGGTGCAAGCATCTCGGAGTTGGAACATTCGCTTTGATGAGATGATCAAAGCGTTTGGGTTTATGCAGACTTATGGAGAAGCCTGCGTTTACAAGAAAGTGAATGGGAGCTCTGTAGCATTTCTCACATTATATGTAGATGACATACTCCTGATGGGAAATAATATAGAATTTCTGGACAGCATTAAGGCCTACTTGAATAAGTGTTTTTCAATGAAGGACCTTGGAGAAGCTGCTTATATATTAGGCATCAAGATCTATAGAGATAGATCGAGACGCCTCATAGGTCTTTCACAAAGCACATACCTTGATAAGATTTTGAAGAGATTCAGAATGGATCAGTCCAAGAAGGGGTTCTTGCCTATGTTACAAGGTATGAGACTGAGCTCAGCTCAGTCACCGACCACGGCAAAAGATAAAGAAGAGATGAGTGTCATCCCCTATGCTTCAGCCATAGGATCTATTATGTATGCCATGCTGTGTACTAGACCCGATGTAAACCTTGCCGTAAGTTTGGTAGCAAGATACCAAAGTAATCCCGGCAAGGAACACTGGACAGCGGTCAAGAATATCCTGAAGTACCTGAAAAGGACAAAGGACATGTTTCTTGTTTATGGAGGAGACGAAGAGCTCGTCGTAAAGGGTTACGTCGACGCTAGCTTCGACTCAGATCTGGATGACTCTAAGTCACAAACCGGATACGTGTATATGTTGAATGGTGGAGCAGTAAGCTGGTGCAGCTGCAAGCAGAGCGTCGTGGCGGGATCTACATGTGAAGCGGAGTACATGGCAGCCTCGGAGGCAGCACATGAAGCGATTTGGGTGAAGGAGTTCATCACCGACCTAGGAGTCATACCCAATGCGTCGGGGCCGATCAAACTCTTCTGTGACAACACTGGAGCTATTGCCCTCGCAAAGGAGCCCAGGTTTCACAAGAAGACCAGGCACATCAAGCGTCGTTTCAACTCCATCCGTGAAAATGTTCAAGATGGAGACATAGAGATTTGCAAAGTGCACACGGATCTGAATGTCGCAGATCCGCTGACTAAACCTCTCTCACGTGCAAAACATGATCAACACCAGAACTCTATGGGTGTTCGATTCATCACAATGTAACTAGATTAGTGACTCTAGTGCAAGTGGGAGACTGTTGGAAATATGCCCTAGAGGCAATAATAAAAGTATTATTATATTTCATTGTTCATGATAATTGTCTTTTATTCATGCTATAACTGTATTATCCGGAAATCGTAATACACGTGTGAATACTTAGACCACACAATGTCCCTGGTAAGCCTCTAGTTGACCAGCTCGTTGTGATCAACAGATAGTCATGGTTTCCTGACTATGGACATTGGATGTCGTTGATAACGGGATCACATCATTAGGAGAATGATGTGATGGACAAGACCCAATCCTAAGCATAGCATAAAAGATCGTGTAGTTCGTCTTGCTAGAGCTTTGCAAGTGTCAAGTATCTCTTCCTTCGACCATGAGATCGTGTAACTCCCGGATACCGTAAGAGTGCCTTGGGTGTACCAAACGTCACAACGTAACTGGGTGACTATAAAGGTGCATTACAGGTATCTCCGAAAGTAGCTGTTGGGTTGACACGGATCGAGACTGGGATTTGTCACTCCGTATGACGGAGAGGTATCTCTGGGCCCACTCGGTAATGCATCATCATATTGAGCTCAATGTGACCAAGGTGTTGGACACGGGATCATGCATTACGGTACGAGTAAAGTGACTTGCCGGTAACGAGACTGAACAAGGTATTGGGATACCGACGATCGAGTCTCGGGCAAGTAACGTATCGATTGACAAAGGGAATTGCATACAGGGTTTGATCGAATCCTCGACATAGTGGTTCATCCGATGACAACATCGAGGAGCATGTGGGAGCCATCATGGGTATCCAGATCCCGCTGATGGTTATTGACTGAGAGCGTCTCGGTCATGTCTGCATGTCTCCCGAACCCGTAGGGTCTACACACTTAAGGTTCGGTGACGCTAGGGTTATGAAGATATGGATATGCAGAAACCCGAATGTTGTTCGGAGTCCCGGATGAGATCCCGTACGTCACGAGGAGTTCCGGAATGGTCCGGAGGTAAAGAATTATATATAGGAAGTGCTATTTCGGGCATCGGGACAAGTTTCGGGGTTATCGGTATTGTACCGGGACCACCGGAAGGGTCCCGGGGGTCCACCGGGTGGGGCCACCTGTCCCGGGGGGCCACATGGGCTGTAGGGGGTGCGCCTTGGCCATCATGGGCCAAGGGCACCAGCCCCTATAGGCCCATGCGCCTAGGGTTTCCCCCTAGAAGGAGTCCTAGTGGTGGAAGGCACCCCTAGGTGCCTTGGGGGGGAGGGAAACCTCCCCTAGGCCGCCGCCCCCCCTAGTAGATCTCATCTACTAGGGCCGGCGCCCCCCCTGGCACCCGTATATATAGTGGGGGAGAGGAGGGACTTCATACACCAGCCCCTGGCGCCTCCACCTTCCCCCCGTTACGTCTCTCCCTCGTAGTCTCGGCGAAGCCCTGCTGCTGTGACGCCCTGCATCCACCACCACGCCGTCGTGCTGCTGGATCTTCATCAACCTCTCCTTTCCCCTTGCTGGATCAAGAAGGAGGAGACGTCTCCCGTCCCGTACGTGTGTTGAACGCGGAGGTGCCGTCCGTTCGGCGCTGGTCATCGGTCATTTGGATCACGTCGAGTACGACTACATCATCACCTTGCAAGCTTCCGCACGCGATCTACAAGTGGTATGTAGATGCAAACTCTCTCCCTAGACTCGTTGCTTAGATGAACTCATAGATGGATTTTGGTGAAACCGTAGGAAAATTTTTAATTTTCTGCAACGTTCCCCAACAATTATGCCCCAGTTGAGCTGGGTCGAGCACCTCAGTGGAGAAAGCTAAAACTGACTGTCATGATGAAGCGAGAGCTGGTCGCTGTTCGAGAGGTTTTTTGAGTCCCTAAAGACTTATGCCGCTTAGGGCGAGGAGCCGGCTCTGTCCGGCCAAGGCGTGGATAGCGCCCCAAACTCGGTCTTTCGAATACCAGGGGCTTCGCCAAAATTTAAAATTATAGAATTCTATGGCTAAGTTAGAGTGTTCACGCATTATAGTCCGATTGCCTGGTTCGTTGGGCTGAGCGCCTCCCTCGAAGGACCCAAACATGGGAAAAAGAGCGCTCAGGTTTATCCCCGAACACCCCAGCACTAGCGGCACGGGGGCAGAAGCCGACGACTCGCCATCTCTCAGAATTGATAAACAGCCGCACAGAAGGTAATATTTTAAATTCCAACAACATTACTTAGCGCATATAAACAAGTTTTCAGCGCACAGGAAAAAACGAGCAAGTTTCACTCAAAGATTACATCCCTAGAACATTCATCCGCCACAAGGCGGGCACCCTTCAGAACATCCTTATAGTAATTCTCGGGCTTGCGATGCTCTTTCCCCGGCGGTGGCCCGTCCTTCACCAGCTTCTCAGCATCCAGCTTTCCCCAATGCACCTTAGCACGGGCAAGGGCCCTACGGGCACCTTCAATGCAGACGGAGCACTTGATGACTTCGAGCCTTGGACAGGCCTCCACCAACCGTCGCACCAGCCCAAAATAGCTCCCAGGCAGAGCCCCTCCAGGCCACAGCCGAACAATGAGGCCCCTCATGACCTGTTCGGCCGCCTTGTGGACCTCGACCAGTTGCTTCAGCTGGTCGCTCAGGGGCACGGGGTGTCCGGCCTCAGTATACTGAGACCAGAACACCTTCTCTGTCGAGCTTCCCTCCTCGGCTCGATAGAATGCGGCGGCATCGGATACACTCCGGGGAAGATCTGCGAACGCTCCTGGAGAGCTCCGGATTCGGGTAAGTAACAAGTAACTCACGTTTATGTGTTTGCTTTGCATAAAGAATACCTTACCCGCCGCTATCTTCTTCACCTCATCCAACTCCTGGAGGGTCTTCTGGGATTTGGCCTTGGAAGACTTGGCGTTTTCAATAGCCACCGCGAGCTTGAACGCTCGCGTCTTTGAGTCAAGCTCCAAACTCTCATGCTTTTCCATGAGATCCTGGAGCTATTGCCGCACCTTGCCAACCTCAGCCTCATACTTCTCCTGCTCGGTGCGCTCCGAGGCCACCCTCTTCTCGGCCTCGACCAGCGCTTGCTTAAGGGTCGCCACTTCAGACGTGGCCCCTAAAATAGCCACGATAATCATGTCATTCTTTGCAATTGCACCTTTTTATATATTTTAAAAACATGGTATTTCTTACCCTCATTGTCCTCGAGCTGCTTCTTGGCATGCCCGAGCTCTTGCTCGGACCGCTCGAGGTTCTGCTTTAGCGTGTCCACTTCCATAGTCAGTGCAGCGGACGCAAGCAGGGAAGCCTGCATATGCATATTGACTCATTTTTGTTAGACTCCTGCGAATTCTATTTGATCCTCTATTCGGCTTTTCTTCCGGAATGCCAAACAGAGCATCAGGGGCTACTGTCTATGCGGTACTATTATTTACACATTCTTTACTTACCTCAAAGCCTGTCAAAAGGCTAGTACAAGCTTCAATCAGTCCGCTCTTGGCGGACTGAACCTTTTGGACCACCGCACTCATAATAGTGCGGTGCTCCTCGTTGATGGAGGTGCCTTGGAGCGCCTCCAACATATTATCCGGCGCCTCCGGTTGGACGGGGGCCGCCGGCACGGTGGACTTGCTCCTCTTGGAAGGAGGTCCCCCGCCGGACTCTGGAACCTTTGAAGGTTCCGGGGCGGTGTCCGGCCTAGAGCCGGATTTGGAGCCCTGAGGGGTTTCATCCCCTTTACTCCTGGAGTCCGGGAGGTCGCCTTGTGACGCCTCCAGGACCACCTCCTCCCGGCTTGGAACCTGTTGGGACAACACTTCGGTGTCGTCCATAGGGCGGGGGGAGGAAGCCGTCGGAAGTGAGTTCACATCCGACGAGTCCAGTGAGCCACTCGACGATGCATTGAGCCGGTCTTTGGGTGGGCTGCATAAACATATTCGACGTAAGCGAAAGCTGTGCAATAAATGAATACTATGAATTACTCTGGTATCCAGATACTTACGATTTTGCCAGGGGCTTGGCCCTGGGCTGCCACTCCTCTCCGCCGTTGGCGACGGTGGAGTAGTCCGGAGGAAGGGTTTTCCCCTTCTTGGACCCTCCGGCCTCCCCAGAGAGGGCGGCCTTCCTTTTCTTCTCTCCTCCCACTGGAGGGGGAGAGCTCTCCTCTTCTTCCTCCTCGTCTTCATGGGAGGAATGCGCCTCGGAACCATCAGATGATGGATCCGACACCTCCTGGCGACGGGCACTCTTTCGAGTCCCCGCGGACTTCTTCTCCGGCACCACATAGGGTGCCGGAACCAGCGGCTTCGCCAAGCGAGCGTCCGTTGGGCCTTCGGGCAAAGGAGCCGAACAGTTGATCTGTCCGGACATCACCTGCCAATCCTGTCAAAGGTAAGGGAGCTTAGATCCCGCATGGAGTCAAACTACGAAGAACTGATACCCTGTAAAAGGAAAAAATAGCTTACCGCGAGGGCGTGACGCTGCGCACTGAATCCACGATCCTCGGTAGCGGATGCGGGAGCCTCGGCGCCTTTGAAAAGCACCTTCCAGGCATCTTCGTACGTCGTGTCAAAGAGCCTACTCAGAGTTTGGTGCCGCGCCGGGTCGAACTCCCATAGGTTGAAATCCCATTGTTGACACGGGAGGATCAGGCGGATGAGCATAACCTGGACTACGTTGACAAGTTTGAGCTTCTTGTTTTCTAGGGTTTGGATGCATGTTTGGAGTCCGCTCAGCTCTCCTTTTTTACCCCAAGACAGGCCCGTCTCCTTCCAGGAGGTGAGCCATGTAGGGGGTCCGGATCGGAACTCGGGGTGCGACCCATTCGGCGTCGCGCGGCTCGGTGATGTAAAACCACCCCGATTGCCACCCCTTCAGGGTCTCCACAAAGGAGCCCTCGAGCCATAGGACGTTGGCCATCTTGCCCACCATGGCGCCTCCGCACTCCGCCTGGTTGCCGCGCACCACCTTCGGCTTGACGTTGAAAGTCTTGAGCCATAGGCCGAAATGGGGGCGGATGCGGAGGAAGGCCTCGCACATGACGATAAACGCCGAGATGTTGAGGACGAAGTTCGGGGCCAGATCGTGGAAATCCAGGCCGAAGTAGAACATGAGCCCCCGGACAAATGGGTGGAGAGGGAAGCCTAGTCCGTGGAGGAAATGGGGGAGGAACACCACCCTCTCATGGGGCCTAGGGGTGGGGATGAGCTGTCCCTTTTCAGGGAGCCGGTACGCGATGTTGTTAGACAGGTATCCGGCCTTCCTCAGCTTTTTGATATGTCCCTTCGTGACGGAGGAGACCATCCACTTGCCTCCCGCTCTGGACATGGCTGGAGAAGGTTGAGGTGGAGAGTGCGGACTTGGGTGCTGGAGCTCGAGTGCGCAAGAATGGATAGGCGAAGGAGGAAGAAGGCGTAGGTGAAAAGGTGGATCCTTATCCCCTTATATGGGAGGACGCAACTACATGTCCCCACCAGCCTGGTAAAACTCGCTTATCTCCAAGCGCCATAATCAATGGCACGGTTGGATTACCCATGCCCGTATTGATGAGAATCCCGGGATAAGGGGACACGATCTCTGCTTTAACAAGACGTGCCAAGGAAACTGCCTCGCATAACGCGCTGAGGTGGGATAATGAAACGACTCGGATAAAGGCTTGGCCGTGGTGTGTCACGCTACGGAATACGTTAGCAGATTAGATTGGTGTAAATATTATTCTCTCTACGGCAATATGTGGAAACTTATTTTGCAGAGCCGGACACTATCTTTGTGTTCAAAATCTTCTATGAAGTACTTGGAGGAGGAACCCACCTTGCAATGCCGAAGACAATCTGCGCGCCGGACTCATCGTCATTGAAGCCTGGTTCAGGGGCTACTGAGGGAGTCCTGGATTAGGGGGTGTTCAGATAGCCGGACTATACCTTCAGCCGGACTCCTGGACTATGAAGATACAAGATTGAAGACTTCGTCTCGTGTCCGGGAGGGACTTTCCTTGGCGTGGAAGGCAAGCTTGGCGATACGGATACGTAGATCTCCTACCATTGTAACCGACTCTATGTAACCCTAACCCTCTCTGGTGTCTATATAAACCGGAGGGTTTTAGTCCGTAGGACAACGTACACATCAACAATCATACCATAGGCTAGCTTCTAGGGTTTAGCCTCCTCGATCTCGTGGTAGATCTACTCTTGTACTACCCATATCATCAATATTAATCAAGCAGGATGTAGGGTTTTACCTCCATCGAGAGGGCCCGAACCTGGGTAAAACTTCGTGTCCCTTGCCTCCTGTTACCATCCGGCCTAGACGCACAGTTCGGGACCCCCTACCCGAGATCCGCCGGTTTTGACACCGACAGTGTCCCTCGGGATAAAGTGGTTCCTGAGTCATTTTACCTCCTCTAGTTGCAACTCTAACAGCAAAGTCATGCATATTATGATTCATTTCATCAAGTAATTTTCTTTGAGATTTAGCAACCTGTTCTAATTGAGTTTGAACCATAGAAGCATGTTTTCCAACACCTCTAACATCATTCGATATTCTAAATAACAAGTCACTCAAGCGAGCAATCATATCAGAATTGTATTTCAATTGTTTCATAACATTTGCATTGAAATGATCTTGTTTTCTAATGTAGTTTTCAAACTCATAAAGGCCTTGACTCGGATGCATATTGTGAGGATTATCATTATCATTAAACTTCATAAGAGAATTTACATCTATCACCTTAGGCATTGGTGGTGTATTAAGCCCATGTATTTCTTCAATAGGAGGTAAAGTTTTAACATCCCCAGCTTTAATTCCTTTTTCCTTCATAGATTTCTTTGCCTCTTGCATATCTTCGGGACTAAGATATAATATACCCCTCTTCTTCGGAGTGGGTTTAGGCGGTGGTTCAGGAATAGTCCAATCATCATAATTTTTCAATATATTATTCAATAATTCTTCAGCTCGTCCAACATTTCGTTCCCTGAAAACACAGCCAGCACAACTATCTAGGAAGTCCCTAGAAGCATCGGTTAGTCCATTATAGAAGATATCAAGTATTTCATTTTTCTTAAGTGAATGATCAGGCAAAGCATTTAGTAGCTCGCAAAGCCTCCCCCAAGCTTGTGGGAGACTCTCTTCTTTAGTTTGCACAAAGTTAAATATTTCCTGTAAGGCAGGTTGTTTCATATGAGCAGGAAAATATTTTTCAGATAAGTAATAAATCATATCCTGGGGACTACGCACACAACCAGGAGCAAGAGTATTGTACCAAGCTTTAGCATCACCCTTTAATGAGAAAGGAAATAATTTGAGAATAAAGTAGTAGCGAGTTTTCTCATCATGAGTAAAAAGGGTGGCTATGTCATTCAACTTAGTAAGATGTGCCACAATAGTTTCAGTTTCATAACCATGGAAAGGATCAGATTCAACCAGAGTAATTAGATTTGGGTTGACAGAGAATTCATAATCCTTATCATCAATAAAGATAGGTGAAGTAGAAAACTTAGGATCACATTTCATTCTAGCATTCAGAGATTTTTCTTCATACTTGTGTACTAATTTCTCTAGATCATCTCTATCATTGCAAGCAAAAATACCTCTAGTTGCTTCTTCACTCATAACATAACCTTCCAGTACCTTAGGCAATTCATATCTAGGAAGGCTAGTTCTAGTAGGTGTTTCAGGAGATTCAGTTTCAAGTTCATCATCAGATTCAACAACATCATGTTATATAACTCTAGCAATTTGTTTATCAAGAAAGTCACCAAGTGGCACATCATCATTATCAAGCAAGGTACTAGCATCATCATAAGCATTATCCATAGCAGAAGTAGCATCATCAATAACTTGCGACATATCAGAATTAATAGCATGTGGTGGTGTTGCAAGTTTACTCATAACAGAGGGTGAATCTAAAGCAGAACTAGATGGCAGTTTCTTACCTCCCCAAGTCTTTGAGGGAAATATCTTAGTCTTTGGATCCTTCAGATTCTTCATAGTGATAGTATGATAATAATCCCAGGTGACTCAACAAATATAGCTATGCTCCCCATCAACGACGCCAGAAAAAGGTCTTGATAACCCACAAGTATAGGGGATCGCAACAGTGTTAGAGGGTAGAGTATTCAACCCAAATTTATAGATTCGACACAAGGGGAGCAAAAGAATATTTGAAGGTATTAGCGGCTGAGTTGTCAATTCGACCACACTTGGAGATTAATTATCTGCAGCAAAGTGATCAGTAGTAAAGTAGTTTGATAGTTTTGATAGTAGTGACAACAGCAATAATAACAGTAACAGTGATAGCAGTAATTTGTAGCAAGTGTAATAGTGACGATAACAGTAGTAACTTAGCGGAAACAATATGGAAAAGTTCGTAGGCATTGGATCGGTGACTTGTTGGATGATATTCATCATGAGACAGTTATAACCTAGGGCGATACGGCACTAGCTCCAGTTCATTGATATAATGTAGGCATGTATTCCATAAATAGTCATACGTGCTTTATTAAAAGAACCTGCATGACATCTTTTGTCCTACTCTCCCGTGGCAGCGGGGTCCATATTGGAAACTAAGGGATATTAAGGCCTCCTTTTAATAGAGAACTGGAACAAAGCATTAACACATAGTGAATACATGAACTCCTCAAACTACGGTCATCACCAGGAGTGAGCCCGGTTGTTGTCACTCGGGGGTGCCGGATCATAACCGTAGTAGGTGACTATAACTTGCAAGATCGGATCTAGAACATGAATATAATGATGATAGCATAAACGGTTCATATCTGAAATCATGGCACGCGGGCCCAAAGTGACAAGCATTAAGCATGGCAAAGTCATAGCAACATCAATCTAAGAACATAGTGGATACTAGGGATCAAGCCCTAACAAAACTAACTCGATTACATGATGAATCTCATCCAACTCCTCACCGACCAGCGAGCCTACGAAGGAATTACTCACTCCCGATGGGGAGCACCATGGAATTGACGATGGAGAAGGGTCGGTGATGACGAAGAACGAAGATCCCCCTCTCGGGAGCCCCAAACGGACTCCAGATCTGCCCTCCCGAGGAAGAACAGGGCTTAGCGGCGGCTCCATCTCGTGGATCGCGATAATTCTTTCTCCCTATTTTTTCTGGAAATATGTGATTTTATAGTATCAGGGGGGTCATCAGCAGGCCCACCAGGTGGGTACAACCCACCTGGGCGCGCCAGGAGAGGGGGGCGCGCCCTGGTGGGTTGTGCCCACCCAGGGGCCCCTCTCTGGTGGGTCTTGGCTCCAGTAATTCTTATTATTGATATAAAAAATCCTCAAAAAGTTTCGTTCCATTTCGAGAACTTTTATTTATGCACAAATATAACACCATGGTAGTTCTGCTGAAATCAGCGTCAGTCCGGGGTTAGTTTCATTCAAATCATGCAAATTAGAGTCCAAAACAAGAGGAAAAGCGTGAGAAAAAGTAGATACGATGGAGATGTATCAGGGGCAATGGGGAAGAATACCACCTTTTATAGGCCCCCACGAATATGCCTGTTATGCCGCGGAAATACAGTGGGGTGATACAACTGCTTCGATGAGCGGTACAACTTCTCTAGACAGGACAACTGTAACTACAGCAGCCCAAGCGGTACAACCGTGGCGATGTATGGTTGTACCAGTTATTGAAACAATAACAGGAACAACCGCTCAACCACCGCTTAGTATCGTCCCCCACAACCGAGAGGAATCACCCTCGAGCGGTAGTTGGGGCGGTACAACCGCCCCCTGTCAACAGGCATGGCCATGGCGAACAAAGCGGTAGTACCGCTAGGTTGCCCAGTTGTACCAGTTATTAATAAACAACATGGAAAACTGCTAGGCCACCGCCTGAGCACCGTGGGAAAGCCCGAGAGAATTAGCCCGAGCATTAGTTGGACTGGTAGTACCGCTCAAATAGGGGGCGGTACAACCGCCAGAGTATGTGGTACAACCGCCTTGCTAGGTAAACAAGTAAGACCAAAACAGTCATAACATTTGAAAACAAAGTCACGGAGCAACGCATGTGTCGTCTTAGGACCTTCTTGCTGTAGTGTACCACGAGCAAAGCATGAGCAACACCAGATAGTCATAGGTGTTACAGAAGCTATGTAACTAGATTATTGATGACTCTAGTGCAAGTGTGAGTTTGTAAATATGCCATAGAGACAATAATATTGTATTATTATATTTCCATGTTTATAATTAAGAGTTTATATTCTATGCTACAACTGCTTTGATCCTGGAATATGTGATTCAGTGGAAAACTCACATGCATGCGTGGATGATAAACGGTAAAATACAATTCCTAATCCCGCCTATAAGACTAGCTCAAGTGTTGTTGGTGATCATGTTTTCTGGATCTTAGGATATCATTCAGTGTAACGATAGTCCTAAAACAACTTTGAGAAGATGACGTTGAAAGAACGATCATGTTTAATTGACCCGAACTTGTCTGTTATACTTTGAGATACAATCGTCACAAGTCAACTATTATAACACAGAGAATTAACATGTGTTTTAGTTCCTTATACCATGAGAGTATCGTTGTCACTTCTTACTGTATGATGCACTTTACGGTTGCTCAAACGTCATTTGTAACACGGTGATCATAACGATAATTTATAGGTTCATCGGAAAGTTTGACAAGGGGCTAGATAGCTCAAGAGTGGGATTTGCTCCTCCGACGATGGAGAGATATTCTTAGGGTCCTCTCGGTGTGACGGCATTCATCATATTTTGGACAGACACAGGTGAGTAGGTCATGGGGATGCCGGAACATGTTAATGAGAAAGAAGAGCAAATCCGATAACGAGGAGACCGATATAGTGATCATGAGAATGACTCAAGAGGATACTGATATATCTCACACTTAGTTTTGTAAAGTATCACGGAGCAAAGGGAATAGCACATGATAACCAAAGAGGTTCACTCGAATGTCACTTGTGTATTCATAGGTCATTGAACGAAAGGGGGTTTTGTTCATGTCTATGTTTTACTAAACCTACAGGGTCACAAGTTTAAGGTAATCACAATCTGCTGAGTGTTAGTGGAGCAAGATTTAGGAGAAAATATATATATAATTGTTTCATTAATATTTGACATAGTTTCGAGCGAAACCGGAAGCGTTGCTAGGTTACCATAAGGGTTTCGGGGTTTACCGGGTAATATTGAAAATTAATATATAGGTGGAAAATGTTTTTGAAGATGTTAAATAACTAATAAAAGGCTATAATAATGATTAGGGGGCATTTATTTTTATTTAAATATCAACGAGCCAAAAAAGCCCAAGTGGTGGAAAGATATTGGGTCTATGTTTTTTTTCTGGAATATGCACGAGAGTGCATATCATCTATTAAAGAAGGAATAGGGTTAGAGAAACCCTCCACAAGTGGCGTTACATGTGATACAGGCAAGCCCTACTCTACCCGGCCACTGCCGGCTTTTCAAGCCCTATCCTACTTGCATATCCATCCACCTATGCAACTCCACTAAGAGATGGTCCAAGTCGTCCTTGATGAGCCCAGTGCGCTTCCAGTTTGCGCATTCCAGATGGATCGTTTTGATCACCCGAAGCATGGAGGGGGTTGCATTGTCGAAAACGATCGAATTCTGGTGCTTCCAAAGGGTCTAGAGTCCTAGAGTGAGGATCATTCTGTTGTCCTTGTCCGATAATCTACTGTCTCTCCTCCTGGTGCACCACTCGGTCAGGGTGTCGTGCTGTGTGGGCATGCTTGAGGGTGAATCCATTGCCACGGTCAGCACCATCCACACTTTCCTCGAGAACACGCATTGGAGAAGAATGTGGTTTATCGTCTCGTCTTCCTGCTCGCAGAACGGGCATTTTTCGTCATGGGGAAGACCCCTCCGTGCAAGTCGATCTGATGTCTAGCATCTGTTCTTAATCGCGAGCCAGGAGAACAACTTGCAGTGGAGCGAGGCTCGCGATTTCCATGTGAAAGACGCAGTCGGGGAAACTTCTCTGCCCCAAAACTTGGCGGCATAGGCTGAACAAGTTGAGAAGTGCCCGCCTTTCTCCCATGCCCAAGAGATCTCATCCGGGTGCTCACTGTGTAGCTGAACCAAGGCCGTGCGATCCCAGACATTGAAGAGCTCGAGTAGCTGCTCCACGGTGAGCTCAAGGCCAAAGTCACGCGTCCAGGACTCCTACCCCAGGGCTTCTTTGACTGTCCTTGTCTTCCTGATTCTGTTTGGAACGGCATTATAAATGCACGGCGCGAGCTCCTGCACACGATATCCCTGGAGCCAGCGATCTTCCCGGAATAGGGCGGTGTTTCCGTCCCCGATTGTGGTGTGGGCGGCAGCTCTGAACAAGTCCATTGACTCCTTCGGCACCTTTATCTAAAATCCACTCCACGGCCGCAAGGGCTCCGACCGCTGTAGCCATGGCCAACGTGCCTGCATTGCACAGTTCAGCCACCCCAGGTTCGGGAGCCCTAGCCATCCTGCCCATTTGGGCATGCAAATGGTGTCCTAGGCGACCGCGCAGCTTCCACCATTTGCCTTATCTGATCCGCACCAGAGGAATCCCCTGCAGATCTTCGTCATTGCCAGCAGAGTCTTCTGTGGGATATCCAAAGCCATCATCGCATGAATTGGGATTGCGCATAAGACCGATTGCACCAGCAGCAGGCGGCCACTTTTTGGCAGAGTTGATGCACGCCAAGTGGGAAGACGAGCCGCCAGTAGGTCGACCAGGTCGCGCAGCTGAGATGCCCTTTGCTTTCTAAGAGTTAATGGTAGCCCAAGGTATTTGCATGGGAAAGAACCCACTTGGCATTTCAGGGTGCTCCAGACTGCCGCTATGTCGTCCTTCGAGCATCGGATGGGTATTGCCGCACTTTTAAGAAGATTCACCCTAAGGCCCGAAGCCTCTCCAAATATCTTAAGAATCCTCGAGCAAGTCCTTAACTCCCCTTCTTGCGGCTTGATGAAGATCATCACATCGTCTGCAAACATCGATATCCGTTGTTGCAATCCAGATCTCGCCAGGGGGGATAGTAGGCCTTTTGAGGTGGCTAGGTCAAACAGCTTCTTGAGGGGCTCCATGATCAAGATGAAAAGCATTGGGGAGACTGGATCTCCCTGGCGTAGCCCTTGGCAGTTGTATATGTTCCTTCCTGGCACACCATTAACCGTGATCTTGGTGGTTGTGGTTCCCAGCAGCCCGCAAATCCACGCCACCCATCTACCACTGAAGCCCAGCTTCATCAATGTTTTGATAAGGAAGGGCCACTGTACCGAGTCGGATGCCTTGGTGATGTCAAGCTTGAGCATGAGTGAGGGTTGTCTCATAGCATGCAGCTTACGGGTTGTGCTCTGTACTAGCATGAAGTTATCGTGTAGTAGTCTCCCTTTGACAAAAGCGCTCCGATGCACTCCCACAATGCTTGGTAGCTCCTCCGCCAATCTTTCCGCGAGAACCTTGTCAAAAATCTTGATGGCTCCATGAATTAGGCTGACTGGCCAGAAATCCTTCAATTCTGTTGCGCCCGGCCTTTTCGGGAGAAGAGTGACAATGGCCTTGTTGATTGCTCCCAACCCTCTGAAATCTGCGCGGTGAAACATGTCGAAAGCGCGCAAGAGATCATCTCTGATAATGTGCCAACAAGTAGCAAAGAATCTGCCCATGAATCCGTCCGGCCCTGGAGCCTTGTCCAGGGGCATGCCTTTTATAACTCGCTCAATTTCTTCAGGTAGGAAGGGCCTCTCGAGGTGTTCCATGTTCTTAGATGGCATGTCCAGCTTTTCCAGGTCCAGAGAATGCGCCCTTGCTAGTGCATGTCCAAAAAGGTTGTCATAGAAATCATCCACCGCATCAGCAATCTCAGCTTGGCCTGTGAGGATCTGGTCGTCCTGCTTGAGGGTTAGGATCATGTTCTTTCTGGTTTGATGGTGCGCATGTTGTTGGAAAAAAGATGTGTTGGCATCCCCTTCACGCAGATATAGCAATCTGGATCTCTGCCTTGCCATTGAACGCTCCAGCGAGCATAGTCCGAGAAGTTTATGTTTCAAAGTTTTCCTTAGTGCAATTTCCTTTGCCGTCAACTGTCGTAGTTCCATGGCCACATCAAGTCTCGCAATGATCTCGAGGGCAATGGAAATTTGAATCTTGATGTTGCCAATCCACCTGTCGCTCCAGCTTTGGAGCTTCTTCGCTGTAGCTGTTAATTTGTTATCAAGCACAACAAAGGGGTTTCCTTCCGATGGGATGGAGTTCCATGCAACCGAGGCCGTTTTGAGAAACCCTCAGCTTTGGTCCAGAAGGCCTTGAAACAGAATCGTTTGCCAAATCTGACATCCGTGTCTAGGTCGAGAAGGAGTGGGCAGTGATCTGATATCACGGATCCCAAAGCTGCGAGGAAGCTGGAGGGGTGATCATCCTCCCATGAGTTGGTGCAGAAAACATGGTCAATTTTTTCAAGCGTCGGCCTCTCCCTTTCATTTGACCATGTGAATTTTCGACCGCTTAGGTGGATCTCCTTGAGCTCAAGCTGGTTAAGTTTGGAACGGAACCTGGACATCATTCTCCTATTGATAGTCGCGTTGTTCTTGTCCTCGGGGTTAACCAGGAGGTTGAAATCCCCCACTAGTACCCACGGGCCTGCCAGCAATTCACGCACATCCACGATCTCTTGAAGAAACTCAACTTTCTCTCTATCCCCATGCGGGCCATAGACCCCGGTTATCCACCACTCCGGCCCGTCCACAGGTTTTACCACGGCCGTTAGCGTGTTAGTCGTGGTGTGCAGGTTTGACAGCTGCACCACCGTCGCATCCCATGCAAGAAGTATGCCTCCTCTAGTACCCCTTGCCGGAAAGTAAAAGAAACTTTCGAATTTATTCCCAATGCATCGTTTCACAAGTTCCACCGAGATGTTCTCCATTTTAGTCTCCTGGAAACAAATGATGCTAGGGTTTGCCGAATTCACCACTTGGTAAATAGAATGCTACGCGCTGGGGATTAGCCCCCAAACGTTCCACACTAGCAGTTTCAGTGGTTGTGTCGCCATGGGAAAAGGCTCGCGCACCACCAACCTCCGCAGGCATCAGAGGCCTGCCTCCACTCCATCCGGCAACCCCATGAGGGGTAGTGCCGATGGTTCCCATCCAAACAGAGCCAGAATCACTGCAATGTGAGATTCCGAGAGGGGCTTCTTGAAGAGCTCGATGTAGGCTTCCAGGGCTTGATCGCTGATGACTTCACCTTCGTTGGCCAAGCAGAGCTTTCTGATGATCATCGACTGTTGCTTCGTGGCATGAGAACCTCTCCCTTTGGCAAGCCGCACGCTTCTTTTGGGGTTTGAGACCGGTGCACGCCGTTGCCTGGGTTTCTTGGATTGAGCTTGCGGCGTACGCGTCACCGGGCCGGGCAAAACCGGAGACGGTACGTGAGTGATCTCCGCGCAAAAAGCCTCCACATGCGCTTGCTGTTGCGGCCTGACCGACGACGCAGCCGAGAGGCTTACCACAACCATCTCCACGTCGTGCATGGGCGCGTCGCCATCTTGCATGCCGCGTGGGCCCAGAGAGTCTAATCCCGAGAGGGAGCTGAAAGCTCCGTCTGATCCATCATTCTCGATTTGCGTGGCAAGTGGCGACAGGAGGGTGGAGTCCACCTGCCCCCACGCCCAGGATTGGCCCTAGCTCCTCGGGGCGCACACCCGACAGCGCCAGGGGGGTGGGGTCGCATGAGCGGTCGGTATCTGATCTCTCCACACCAGCATCAGGACCCAGGGTCTGGCCTTCCTGTCCCGATTCCCGGCCAATCGCGTGGCCCAACGTGATTTGGATGATCCCAATGTGCATCATGGGAGACCACGAATCATCCTGCGGATCTCGGCCCTGGCCCCCAACTGCAAGCCTAACCTGATCATTGGCGGGGCAACCAGAGGCCTGGCGTTGGGGCCCGCCTACATCCTGTCTCCATCGTGGCAGCGTAACCGAGGCCGGGGAGACTTCCACATGTTCCAATCCACCCGTTGGGCAGGAACCCGAAGAGGCCAGCGATAGGATGCAACTTTCTCCATTATGGTCAGACTGACTAGTAAAAAGCTCGACGTGCCTCTCCAGGGCTAGCTGGCAACTCCTTTGGCCAGTGTCACACGTCTAGCCATGTTGATGTGCTAAAGCTGGCTGACCACAGGGTGGGAAGGAGCGGTTTGGGCGCGCGGAAGATTCAAACTGTGCCACCCGTCCTGCCGGCGCACCGGCGGAGTCGGCGCCGGCGAACACCTCGCCGAAGTGGAACCCACAGCATCTCCCGCCGGAGCATCATGCCCTCCCCGACGGGTCTGCCCCGCCTCAAAGTCGCGCCCCTGCCTGGGCTGCTGGTCACCCTGTGGAGGCGGCGGCGACGAAGGGGGGGACGGCGGCGGCGAACTCTGCACATCTCTAATTGCTGGCGCCATGACGAAAATCTGAACCGGGTACCATAAGGACGTCGGTGCGCCATGAACCTGACCCCGGCAGTCTTGGCCGGGCTCGTCAATGAACAGCCGGCGGGAGGCTGGGATCCTCGCCAGATTGTCAGTACGCAGCCACACAAAGAAGGCGGGCATATCATGTCTGCTGGCCATGCGCTCCGCTACCTGAACCACGTACCCGCACCCCTTGAGCACCGTCTCAGCCGTCCGCCGAGTCCACGCGTGTGCAGGCACACCCACCAGCCGGAGCGGAACGAGGAATGGGGTGTTCGCGCCCGTAGCCTGCGCCTGCCTGAGCCACGGCCAGATGGAGAGAGAGAATCCACCTCCTGCATTCCGGCCCGGAGCACGGCCACGCTCCACCATAAGCTGCCGGACGAACGGGTGCTCACAGAAAACCAAGAAATCCTCGGGGAAGAAAGGACGAATAGACATGTCTGCAGGGCCAATGCCGAACTCCGCGTGCAGCGCCGCGGCCGCGTCAGCCAGATCCACCCGTGGGCGCTCGCCCGTGACAGGGACGACCACCGCGCGGCCCAGCTCGGCCTCCATGGCCCGCAGCTCATCTGAGCTCTCGAGGAAGCAGCAGTCATCAGCGAATGCGGCGGGGTTGGCGCTGTCGACGGCAGCCACGTCTGGAAGGGCGTTCGCGTTCTGCCCGCCGAACGGGTAGAGAAGTCAGGGCTTTGGGCGCTCCCCACCGACTCTGACCGGACGATGGGGCTCCACGGGCGGAGCACCCTGACATCACCCGACGG
>NC_041382.1:133530934-133533635 GCF_002162155.2 Triticum dicoccoides | reverse complement strand
GGGAGCGTCGAAGCGGGGCGCCGCCCGGGAGTAAGATCGCGCCTTGGCAGTGCCGGCGCCAGCGGGGGGAACTCCTCCACCGAGCGAACCAGATCCGGGGAGGGCTAAGGGCGCTCCGGCTGGCGGGGAGGGGCCTGAGCATCCACTGGCGACGACAGCCGCCTCCGCGTGCAGTCCAGCGCGATGTGGCCGGTGAGGTTACAGCGGACACACACCGTCTCGTTCGTGCAATCACGCGAGATATGGCGGTCGTCTCCACAGTTGTAGCAGAGGCCATGGAGGGCCGCTGGGATTCGGGTCCTGGGTGGCCTGGAGGTGGGAAGCGTAGGAGAAAGCCGACGGCATGGAGCAAGAGGCCGGACAGGGGATCCCGGGCTTCGAGGGCGACGGCGGCCGGTCTTGGTTTGCCACACCGCGGCGGCCGGAGGAGCCGCCCGGCACGAGGGGCCTCCCCCTGCCGCCCCTTGGATGATGGGGTCGAACGCCGTGCCCAGGACCTCAGGGCCGACGACGATGGAGCGAAGGGGCGGCCGGGGCAGAGGGGGCACCTGGGCGGGGCGCGGAGACCCGGCCGGGGAGGGCGGAGCCTCGGACGATGACGACGAGGAGGCGCTCAACGAGACCTGCGAGGCCATCAGGAGGTGGACGCTTGCACCGGAGTGGTACGCACAGAAGTTGCGCCCCCCACACGTGCGCCAGAATGTGTAGACCAAGCGACGAGACCATTGGGTCTATGTGAGCGCGGTGACTATATCCCAGGTCCCAATGATGATACGTATCGCTGCTAACCACTGCGCTAGTGTTATGTTCGTGGGATTATGTAGGGCGCGATCTAGTTAAGGAGACTAGAGCTGGTTTTCCATAGGGTTTTATGTTTTTAGTTTTTCTTTGTTTTTTCATGGTTTTGCTTCGCTCGTTTCTCCATTTTTCATTATTTTCTTTCTTTTTCTTTGGTTTTATTTATTTCTTTTCACGGTTCTTTTTTTTTTCTTCTCTTTTCTCTTCGTTTTGCTCCGGTTTTCTTTGTTTCTCTATCGGTTTTCAATGTCTTTTTCCTTTTCTTTCCTTTTTCTTAATTTTTCTTCAGTTTTGTCTTGTTTCTTTCCCCTTTTTCATCTATTTTTCTTTTGTTCCCCCTCAATTTTTCTTTGTTTTCTAATACTCTAATTTTTTTCTAATACACATTTAACATTTTTCAAACACAAGTTTAATATTTTTTGAATACATGGTCAATAATTTTTTTGTATATATTTTTTTGTATTTTTTCAACCCTTGATTAACAGTCTTCGAATGCATGGTCAACATTATTTTCTATACATTATAATATTTTTTAAATGCTTGATTAACATTTTTTAAATAAAAGATTAACATTTTTTAAATAAAAGATTAACATTTTTTAATACATGGTCAACATTTTTTCTATGTAGACTTTTTCCAAATGCTTGATTAACATTTTTCAAATACTTGTTCATTTTTTTCAAATGCTTGATTAACATTTACATATATATGATGAAATTTCATTATTTTTTAATACATGGTCAACATTTTTATACCCATTTAACATTTTTCAAATATTGGTCCAACATTTTTTAAAGGACTGTGATAACTGTTAACCGTGTGACAGATTGCAAAAGTACCGAACGACCCCCTCCCTTTGATCCCACCATGTCTCGAACGAATCCCTCCCTTCGATCCCGGGCTCCTCCCAATTTTTTGGGCTGGCAACAGTTCAACAATGGCAACAGTTCAAAAATGGGATAGAGGGACCGAAGGCCCACCCTCCATACTAAATGTTATGATAACATCTAGTTGAGCTAGCCAACTTTACTTATTACCCACAATCTACACGCTAGTTGCATCTTCCTGAAACGAGATTAAACAAAAAAAGGTCAGCTATCAGTAACTAAAAATCTAAACTGGTAGTCTCACTTGTCTGGATTTTAGGACTACGCGCCCTAGTTTCATGTTTTCTTCTGCACGTTTTCGCATCGATTCACAAACCTGAGAGCCCCCTTCTCTCCTTTTGAAATGCAAATTACCACGGTATTTGCACGTAAATTATCATGAATGAAGGATGCATATTACTATATTATTTACATAGAAATTGCCGGAGTATGTTTTTACACAACCTTTTCCCCGTGGTGAAATGTTATCGTGGTGTTTGTATTTAAGTTATTAGGTATGAGGTTCATATATTACCATGTTATTTACGCAGAAGTTATCAAAGAATATTTTTCAACAACACCCCCTCAGGGTGTCTCGGACTAAGGGGTCCTCGGGCTGCCGGCCTATCTCTCATGGCCGGACTGATGGGCCGCTCTTGATGCATCGAAGGAAGGCCGAACTACATGCGACCTGTGCTCCGGAAGGGAACCTCTGAAGACTTGGCATATCCTCCATGTCTGGTTGGCGAAACCGGCATGTTTATTCCCTGGTAGTGACCACCTAGATCCCCCTGATGTCTATATAAACCAGAGGGTTGAGCCATAGAAAGGAGGAGAACCATCATCACCATACCCACTAAGGGTTTAGTTCATCCGATCTCGTGGTAGATCAACTCTGTAACTGACATACAAGACATCAATACAATCAAACAGAACGTAGAACCTCTTTGAGAGGGTCCGTAGCTGGGTAAACACTGTCTCTATGTTCCCTGTTACCCATCAATCTAAACTCCACGGTTTAGGAACCCCTTCCCAAG
>NC_041382.1:133508976-133530138 GCF_002162155.2 Triticum dicoccoides | reverse complement strand
ATGCGGTTTGTATATTACCGTGCTATTCACATAAGTTACTCGAAGGTATGTTTTCAACAATTTTTTCTTCTTGGTCATAGTTACCGCGGTGTTCGTACGTAAGTTATCGGGTATGTAGTTTGTATATTACCGTGCTATTTTCACTTCAGTTATTGGGGTATGTTTTTCACTAATTTTTCTCCTCCTTGGCCAAACTTATCGTGGTGTTTCTGCGTAAGTTATCGGGTATGCGGTTCGTATATTATCGTGTTATTCACATAAGTTCCCCGGAGGTATGTTTTCAACATTTTTTTTCCTCTTGGTCATAGTTACCGCAGTGTTTGTACGTAAGTTATCAGGTATGTGGTTTGTATATTACTGTGCTATTTTCACATAAGTTACCGAGAGATTGTTTTTCAACAAAAAATTTCACTTGATTAAAGATATCATGGTGTTTGTACGAAAGTTATCAGGTATTACTGTGCTATTTTCACATAATTTACCTGGGGTATGCAGTTTGTATATTACCGTACTATTTTTACATAAGTTATCAGGAGTTTTTATGTAAGTTACTACGGTCTAAAAGTTATTATGGTGTTCGTATATAAGTTATCGGTTATGCAGTATTTATATTATCATGTTATTTACAAAAAAATTGTCGGGGTATATTTGAAAAAAAACTGTGTCAAATATTAACATGGTGTTTTGGATGTAAGTTATCAGGTCTGTATTGCTTTAAAAACCATGCTATTTAAAAATTACTGGGTATGTTTAAACAACTTTTTTTCCAGATCAAAAAGTTATCGCAGTGTTCTGGATGTAAATTATCATGCTTACCATATATATATATATACATACATACATATATATATATATATATATATATATATATATATATATATTGTCATGCTATTTAGGTAGAAATTACCGTAGGGCATAATTGCAATAACTTGTTTTTCAAGTCAAAAAGTCTTCATAAGTAAGCATACGATGCTTAAAAAAAATTAACTCGTTGTGTTTTGTAGGTGCATTTGTAAAAATGAAAGTAATATGATAACAATCTTGCCTATTTTCTGGCCCAATCCGACAGCATGGTCAATCTCAGCTCGGTATGCCTGCACACATATAGGACTCGACGCGTCTCCTCCATCGTCCTAAACTTTCACCCAAGTCTCTGCAACTTCACGGGCCTGAACATCTTCTCATCTCCTACCTGAACGAACCTGCCAACTTATCGTCATCATCGTCAAAATCCAGAGAGTTTACACCCGGTTTGCACTGTGCACACATCAATGTACGTACAGATTAAGTGATGGCTTCTTGTTGGATGTTCCCATTGAGCTTGCACACCACTCAGAGTATTATCCAGCTAAAACTACCACACGCTCCAATTCCTGAAGAAATACAAAACAATAAGTAAGAATGTGGAGAAGCATGAGAACCCTGGACAACACCTGTAAAAGCACACCAGCTCGAGGCGAGCCCCAAGGATCCCATCAAACATGGCGCCAGACGACGAGGCCGGCTGGGCGCCACCGCCAGCGTCCTCGGCGCCCGCCTCGGCCCTCACGGCGTACTCCTCCAGAACGTTGGCGCCTCGTGGAGCAGGAGCTCGTGGGGCAGCGGGGGAGGCGGAGATCCGGCGGCACAGCTGTAGATCCGGTACGGGAGGCGGTCGGAGGTGCACGTCGACGGCAGCCGGTGGCATGCATAGCCGGCGGAAACGGCCGTCGAGAACGGACGCACCTGCGGATGTGGGATGAGGAAGGAGAGGAGGGATCCAATCAACACTGAGAAAAAACAGAGGACGAGCGTTACGATTCGATCGGGATCGAAGGGCCAAGGAGTCAGTTTTGACAAAAAGATGTGGCCTGCCACATACATATTTCATTTTTTAAATGCTTGATTAATATTTTTATATACATGATCAACTTTTGTCATCAGTTTTTAAAACATGGTCAACATTTTTACTGTACACATTTAATATATTTTTAAATATTTGATTAATATCTTTCAAATATATGTTCAATATTTTTCAAATGCTTAATTAACATTTTTATATACATGATCAATTTTTTCATCATTTTTTAATACATGATCAACATTTGTTTTATACACATTTAACATTTTTCAAATACTTATTCAACAATTTTTTAAATGCCTTGATTTACATTTTTTAATATATGATAAAAATGATACACTTTGTTTTTTGTATACGTGATAAATATTTTCTCTATATGCCCTTAACATTTTTCAAATACTTGATCAACATTTTTCAAATGTTTTTATAGATTTTTTTGTAATATTTATATTCAGGACATATATGTATACAGAAAAATAAAAAAATAAAGCAAAAACGGAAGAAAGAAAATGTAAAAAAAACACAGTTGTGGCATCCCGTGCATATGGGTCGGCCATCTCTGACTGCCCCTTCAGTGAGGGTTCCTTTGGTCTCGGCTGGCAGCAAGACATCGGGGCACTTGAATTGGAGGTTTAATCTAGTTCGTTGGCACATTTTTAGTCCCACCTCGCCTAGCCATGTACAAGGAGGTGGATAGCTAGTCTATATAGAGCGCGGCCCCAAAGGAAGCTAGCCACAAAGCTAATTTGGTGACACATTTCGCAAATACAGTATAAACCGATTACCAAACCGAAAAGGGTCAACCGAATTTTCGGTTTCCTGTTTTGAGGTGTCTTTCTCGGTTTGCATCTTTGCTTACCGAATTTACAAAATAACAGAATGGTAAGAATGAATTTTTGGTTTATACCCCCTTCCTCCAACATATATATTCTTTTGCCCTCAACATTGATCACATCAAGACACGACGAACACACGTGCATAAAAAACTGATAGCCAAAGGCGCATGTCGTGCCCTTATTTTTTTCTCTCTTTATTGCTTTTTTTTTCTCTTTATTGCTTTTCTTTCTCATTGAAGAAACTCACCTTCACTGGTTTACCGCCCCCATATAGTTGAACTTGATTCTCTCGTCGAGACACATAGACAACGCCTCCTCACAGAGACGAACACTTGGACAAGACGACGCTGACACGACGACGATCGACCGACCGTGCTAACCTGCACGACTTCTTGACTCTAACTCCCGCGAACGACGATCTTGATGACTTTCCGGCACTGCACCTCGGCACCACCGCTCCCATCAACAATAATCTTCCACCGTCTTGCCAACGGCAGCCCGCCGTCTCCCTCCTCGCTCCGCCGAACGACGATCGCCCGATCCTCCTCGTCGCTGCATCACCCAGCAACTATATCGCCTACCTCGAGGCGCAAGTACGATCACCACCCCGGGGCAATCACAACTTCAAATCGACCTTGCTCTGATACCAATGAGGATTTGGCTCTTGTAGACACAAGTTTTGGAGCCTCCTCGGTCTTCTGTTCGTGAATGGTTTGAGGGACTTCAAGTACGAACTACTCCGACTTGTCTTCTTTCGTTGCAACTCGGGAGTTCGTAACGATTCTATCTAAACCATTATTGCATCTTCATAGTGTTTCTAGCTGGTCGTAGGACGATTTTTTTCTAATACGTTTCCCAACATTGCATACCCAACTGGTGCAAACAACCATCTAGAAGGAAGCTCGTACCGGGCGGAAACCGATGCTAGAGGGCTTAACACAATCATTCATGTAACCTGACAACCAAACTGTAAGGGGCTGAGCAACCCCTCCTCTACTGCTCGAGCGCGCCCTCGTATGCGCCTTCTAGCGTACGCATAACGGGGATCGCCACTTTTGTATTTTCTACCCTCCATCAATGCAATGATATGCTTCGTGCGTATTCACGAACAAAATAAGAATTTTTCCAAGAATCTAACATAAAAACTGTTCGCAATTGCCATGCCCCACAGTGAATGGTCGCTATCTACTAGGGTCCCTTTTTAAGCCCTGGACAGTAGAACAATTGTTCTACGGTAATTATCGGTAAAATAATAATCAAGTGTGCTACAATGGCATAGAGAAAATAGAGGAAAAGAACACAAAGAACTGTCTAGGTTAGAAATCCAAATTAACCAATGCAAGCTCTAGGAACTGCTTATATTTTTCTTTCCATTTTTCTTTACTTATGCCCGGTTTTTGCTGGGTCGGGATGCTTGTCCAGTGATGTAAGAACCCATTATCTCTCTCTCTCTCTCTTTTTTGCGGGGAAGAACCCATTATCTCCATCACTTTCCACAGATGTTGGCATGTTTTGCGCCCCCTTTTCAAGTTTAAAATTTTGGATTGGGGCAAATTTCCAAAATTTCAGGTATCTCGGAAAGTCATGTCAGAACTGTATTCTTTAAAAATCTCCAGTTTATGACTAATTTTCACCAAAATCTGCTTCGTATGTGGTGGCGCCACCATTTTAATCCCTTCTCTAGAGAAACAAATTCAAAAACGGAGGTGGCATTGTGCGATGCATCTGCTGTCATCGTCTAGGCAGTAGTAATAAGCAAAGACTAATCGCCGGGGCCTGCTGTGCCTGGCGCCGTCTCACTCTCACCGACAGTTTTCCTCGTATAAAACTGCCATCCATCAACTCTCTGCGTCCCTTTCAAATGTATGTGGACCTGTATGTAGATGCAACTTGGCGTTCTCCTTGTTGGAGTTTTGGCATTTCCGAGGGATATCCTGTGTTCGTCCTTCGGCAAATACGTGGGCTTTACTTCACTTCATCATCATGTGCCATCAATCTAGAACAAGGATATTCCTCTCATCTTCCAACGAGGGGAACAGAGGAGATGCCAGATGCGTGCTGTGCGTGAGGAATATTGATGTATTATTGTATTATTATTGTAACCTCTTCTTACTAATCGCAACCATTTTGTAATGAAAACCGGCAAAGCCTCGTATAATAGTCTTAGGTTCTTAGTAGTAGGGCAATCTTGAAAACAGATACTGTTAACGACTATTGATGTCGCCTTGTGGCTGGTTCGCGACATTATTACGGCATATTCGTTTCGTCGAAGGAATCATCTTGCGCTTGCGTGGTTCGAGTTTGACAGAAATATTTCTCTAATCACATAAACCCTGCGCGTCGAGCTGTTTTCATTATCACCCCGCCATGAGGTCTTATCATCTTCGCGATGGAGATTGTGGACTTCTGACTGAATGGTGGGTTGACTCGTGTGATCTCAAGATTCTGAAAACAGCATGGCCGTTTGAGCAGATCATGTCACACCAGCTATCAACGTCCGACGTTTTTGCCCTGGCCTCTTGGCCCATCAGGAGCCACGAGGCTACAACTGAATGAATGATTTGCTCGCTCGCTGTTGATTTGTTGAGCAATGCAGCTTCTTCATGCTAAAAAATTACTCATTCATGTTTTGCACTAGGGTGTGTTTACATCTCAGTCGACTAAAACTTAACCAAATCTCAATCGAGTGACTAGCTCGGTAATGAAGCAGCATGAAGAACATCAGGGTTCTTCCCACACACACAAGAAAAATAAAAATCAGGGTTCTAACAGCTTGAGCTGATTACCACGGCTGCACCGGATGCGGCTTCTTTCGGTTGAATACTTTCTGGACATGCTTCTTCCTTCTTATGCAGGAATCAATTTGATTTGTCATGCACCACCAGAGGTGGCCGCGCATTCTAAAATGCATGGCTCTTATTTTTTTAAACACAGTACAGATGCAAGCGCTCGTACACACGTGCATACACTCATACTATGAACACATATGCACACCCTATCCCTGTAAGCACCTTCGGAAGCTTGAGCCGGCATATTATCTTGAGATTTACGAACAGACTCGGCTTGCTATCTCATTGTTCGAGTTTTAGCATTTTGGAGGAATATTTAGAAATTCGGAATTGCCTTGCAAATTCAGTCCATCTTCCTTTGCACCTACTACCTACCATCGATCCTGAGCAAGAATGTACCTCTCATCTTCCAACATGAGAGGAAGAAAGAATCGATAAAAACAAAGAGAACGGCGCGGACTATGAAACCTGCTCTTACTCGCTGCAACAATTTTATGACAACAAGCTGCTGAATCTCCAACCAAAACCGTAGGCTGTGCACATTGACAATAAATAGTTTATCTTCGTCGCTTTTGATGCGGTCTTTTGGCCGCTTCGCTACAATATCAAAGGTATATTCGTTCCGGCGAAGGAATCATCTTGCGTAGCTCGAGTCTGACGGAATTGTTTCTCTAAACATATGAGCCCTCGGTGTCGATTTGCTTGATCCAGTCACATAGCATTATCAGCCTCAGACTAATGGATTAACTCGCGATTGGTCTGAAAATTCTGAAACAGTATAACCGTTGGGGAACGATCAATTTCTGTTGGACGTTTTGCCTTGGCCTCTGGACTCATCAGGAGCCAGGAGCTGAAAGAATTGCTAGTTTGTTTCTTAGAAAATTAGAACCATAATTTTTCTTGGGCATCAGTTTGAATTAGATTTAATTTTCTACGACGCACTCAACCATATTTAAGCAGAAACTCAACTAGATTTGACGCTCGGTCAGTGTCCCGACAAAGATTTAGGAGCATAATGCACAGGAGTATGAATTTGTATGCTCACATCTTGTTACCATCTTAATTCTTACACCAGCATGTGGTAAAAAGAAAAGGAGACAAAAAAGAAGTTAGAAACTACAGATAGCCAATTACATATCTGTGGGCTGTGGCTGTGGTGGCTGGGGAGACCACCAAGAAGAGGCCGGCGGGGGCCATTGGACGGGGAATGGGGGGCGGCGGCTAGAAGGAGCGGAGCCAGTCCGAGTCCGGCAGGTTGAGCGGCGGCAGCGAGTGGCGGCCGCGCGTGGAGCTGCCGCTGCGCACGTCCTGCATGGCCAGGAGCGCCGACACGGTGTTGCGGAAGATCCTCTGCTCCGCGGCGACCAGGGCCTCGCGGTCCCGCCGCGCCGCCGCCTGCCCCTCGCCGGGCGCCGTGGGGAACACCGCCTCCATCATGGCCTCGCACTCCCTCACCATCAGGGACACCGCCTCCGCCGTGAAGAAGGGCTGCACCAGCACGGTCTCGATCACGGCGAGCCGGATCCCGGCGCCCGTGCGCTTGTCGTACTTCTTGAGGATCTTGGCCAGGCCGATGTAGTTGACGCTGCTGTAGTTGAGCAGCAGCACCATCTCGCCGTGGAAGTTGACGATCTCCCTCCGGATCGCCGCGATCTCCGCCTCGTGCGCCGACGCCGGCACCGCCGGCTTCCTCTCCAGCGCGCTCCTGATCGCCCCCTGCAACTCCTGCTCGCACACACACCACCAAGAACGCACAGACCGTCAGAGAAATTCGCAGGGCAAGCGAAGCCATCGGGTCTGGACAGTGATCAGCGCATATACGTACCCGGTGTGTGATGATGAAGAACTCCTCCTGCTCGATGAAGAAGGCGTTGATCTTCTCGATCTCAACGTCGAGGCGGGCGACGAACTCGGCCGGCGAGACGGCGCCGATGACGGGCTTGAGCTCGTTGTAGCTCAGGAACTCGTCCTTCCACGCCGGGAGGCTCTGCTCGATCTGCCGCTTGAGCCACTTTCCGAATTTCATGGCGTCCAAATCAATCAAGAGATCACCGACTGCCTTCTGTTCGATTGATCCCCAACCGATCGACTGCTGGTGATCAACTAATGACCTCGTCTCCCCGAGGGCAATGCAACAACATGAAGGGGGGCAAGCGGTGGTGTTGATGGATTAATGAGGGGTGAAGCGGCGACGAGTGCTGGTAATATAGGCGCGGCTACCGTACGTACGTGGTTAGTGAGGTAAGCGGTTGGGGAGGAAGAGGACGGGGACGTTCTTGGAATATTTACCGGCATATGCTAAGCGTGGCAAGGGGCGTGAGGCGTGGGGCGATGTGCGTGAGGCCGCGCTATGGGCACCCGGTGGCTGAGAACCTTCTGTCTGCTCACTAGCTTAAAATTTAATATCACTTTGTACCTCGTTTGTCTCTCAAGAGTTAAATTTTGTACAATCAATTTTTTACCCTAAAAAAACGATTTCATAATACTTTGATTGAATTTGAATTTGATTTTAAAAATTCCAATTCAAATATTTATGTATGGATGTCGCATGAAAATGGAAGATACTATCTCCATGAAATCCCGATGTTTAGAATCTGAACCTTGTATTAGCACAGAGAATTCACTTGAAATCATCTGAAATTTGACCACCATTGTCCGCGTACAAAGAAGCTACTTTGAGCTTATCGGTAGGCCGAACCAGACAAGTAGTAGGTTTCATAACGCGTCAGTATTTAAATTTATACCTTGTGTCCAGACTATAAATTTTCCACAAAGTAGTTTGAAATTTTTATGAGTAGCGTTGTTTAGGTATTGAGGAGCAACTCTGGGCATATTGGCGGATCATTTCGTGCAATTGAGTCCCACAAACTTCGATATTTAACTATTCAACCTCATGTTTACACCATACAATTTTCGTAAAAATTGTTTGAAACTTTGCGGGCTCTATCGAAATACATAGCAACTTTGAGCTTATGGGCGGATCATTTTGTGCAAGTGCGCCTGACATGCTTGTACTGATGATTTTTGTAAAACTTCGGTATTTAGATGTTTAACCTTACAGTTACAGTTACATTATAAAATTTTCACAAAAAATAGTAGGAATTTTTATGGGCACTCTCATGCGCAAACTGGCAAAGGCTTATGCACTAGTTAGGGAAAAACAGAAACTGTTGAAGGCTTATGCACCGTCTAAAAAAACATTGAACTTAGATTATTTATTTATTTATTGAGTGCCTGGTTGGAAACCCAAGTTAGAGGGGACGAAGTAGGGTGTGGACGTAGCGATTTTGTGTGGCGGGGATGAGAGAGAGGAGCGGTCATTGGTCCTGGGAGGACGGATAGAGAAAGAGTGGTGACTGGAATCCGGATCACACAAGGAGCATATTCCCGCAGGGAAACCGTGGGTGCAGCAGCGACTTTTGTTCCCCAGCAGAACGGGGGCACTGCACTGCTCGAATTGAATTGAATTGTATAGTCGCGTTCGCACGTAAAGGAGGGGCGACGAGAGGGAGATTCCACAGGATCTTCTCTTCTTGTTGGCCTCGGAGTTATGTGGCGGCCTCGCCTCGCCTCGCCTTGATTATTTTCATGTTTTCTCAAGCTCACTCTAGACTAGTCTCCGGTGGGGTGGGTGTGGGTGTTTCCTTCGAAATGAAATCCGACAGTTTCTTAGGTGCTTCAGTGGTGGGCTGCCGGATGATCCTATTCCTTCCGAGAGAGGAACGGGTCCAGAATATTTTATGGCGTTATAAGCTTCGCGTGAGAGGCACTCTCCCCTCACCGAGTGGTATTTTATCCCGTTCAATCCAACATGGATTACAGATGGGGGCTGGATAGTGGCACTGGACGAAAAGTTGGGCCAGTCGATTTTTCCTGGACCGTCCGATCTACTCCCTCCGTTCGGAATTACTTGTCGCGAAAATAGATATATCTAGACGTATTTTAGTTCTAGATACATTTATTTTCAAGACAAGTAATTCCGAACGGAGGGAGTAGACTCTAAAGCGAAAGATCAGACGGCCTTCTACCACCACCTCCCGCCCGGCGCCCGCCACTGTTCATCGTTTTCCCCAAATGACCCATGGCCGCCCGTGTCAGCCTCGTCGTCGTGAATGGCCACCTCCCCGCCATCCCTCTAAGTAGGTGACCATCAGATTTTTTTTTTATATCCAATGAACCTGCATCCCCTCCCCTCCCCTCCCGCACCCCGAACCGTTAACCTTTGAAGTCGCCAGGGCTATGGCTCGTTCCTGGTCAAGGCCTTGCCGATGTCCCCAGGGCGAGCGTACTCGCTATGCTCGCCCCAATGCTGTCGGCGGCGACCTTGATGCTATGTTGCGCCTTCTTCTTTCTTCCCAACACTGATCCAAATTCAATTTTCAGGCAACTTACTTCCAACTAAATTGTTATATATGGGTGTTCAATAGTGGCCTGGTTTTCCACTGATTAATTGGGTAATTCAATTTTTTTCTTAATTAATGGATAGAGCCCTAAGGGCTCCAATTTTCCTTCTTTCTTTTTTGTGATGATGCTTTGGGGGGAGATATTCAATATTTTTAGTGAACATGACGAAAACCAAAATGAAAAGAAGAATGGAATTCATGTTGAACTACCAAACCAAAACCAACCAGGAATATTTGCTAGTTGCTACTGCCCACAGAAGAACATATTTCTAAAAAAAGAATATATCCAAAACTGCAAAATGTTGTTCTGCAAGCATGGTACCAACAAGCCTTGAAAAAGAAAACAGTGTACCATATAAACATGCAGAACCGCTCAATTGACATAATATATATTTTTTCCTTTAAGATAATACTCCAAATATATATTCCCTCCCATATAAAGGATGGCCCTGAAGCCTAACCAGTTCCCAGTTCATGGTTTATTCCGGAGCATATCCACGGATATCACGCTTTTGGTGTCTCATCACAAAGTGATGTTCTTCTGCCCTTTTTATACGTCATCATTCTAAAGCTATGTACAAGTAGATACTTAGACTAGAAACAGTTCAAGATGGAGGCAACATTTGTTAGTGCAAAGCTCTGAATATATTATAGTTATTCCACCTAGAGGATTTGTGCTCAATTATTTTGGAGATGAGGCTATCCTAGTAAACCTTTTGTAGATATTCTTTTCCTGGTGAGAAGTAATTGTTCGTTATATATCATTTGCAAGAACAAATGACCTATTGTTCCATCTTCACTATACAAAGTAGTACAAGTAACTGTTGGTTAACCACATTTTCAAGGTGCTGATTGCCACTGGACAGCCAAAAAAATGAAGTAAACAATATGAGAGACATGAATTGATGTGCTTGGATCTTAATCTCATGATTAGAACACCTAAAACATAATCAGAGATCGGGCACTCACGAGAAGGAGTTGAGATTTTTAGGGAAGAGGAAGCAGCAAGACTGACAGTCATGTAGGGCGTCGCCAACACTACCATCTTTGTTGGCTGGTGGGGCATATGACCATTCAAACCTCCTTACCTATGTTTTAGGATCGGTAGTTAGGAGTATAGGGGGTTTAACCCATAAAACGTGTTTGTGCATGCGCGCCAGAGACGCTAAGGGACTGAAACCAATTTTGGTTTTGGGTGCCAGGATCACACATGTGCGTAGGGGAAGAGACATTTCTCCCCCACTTTCTCTCAGTTTGCTATACCAGGAGATCAGTTTTAACATTCTACCCCTTTAGCGTAAGGTTAACAAGCAAACATCATAGGCCAACTCTCAATAGAAATAACAGACCAAAATAAAGTATTGCAATGACAAAAGAAATGTCACTGAACCTCAGTACTTACAGTACCATATCTTGAAATGAAAAGCATAATACTTTATGGGAATTGGTTTATTTGACTGCAATCAAAAGGATCTCTGGACCTATGCCTGACAACATAACCATGGAAGGGTCAGTGGTAAGCCTTTAGCAAGATGAACTGCAAAACTTATAAGACAAACATCCCATGTTTAATCTTGGTCTATTTTCCACAACATTAATAGTGTCAATAGCTTTGTTAACACAATTGACCTGTTATTACTCGCATAGGCCACCTTACGAATGCAAGTCGCCATCTCCATCCACATATTGTCCGTATCCCCTCCTTCCTCCCAAGGGCCCTCCTTAATGACCCTCTCCTTGAACGCATGAGCTACCTCCCCCTTGAGCTTCCACCACTTTGTTCTAGCGACTGTGGCACGCTTATCCCGCTGGACACGAAACCGAAAGTGGAAATCAGCAATCACAAGCTTATGCTGAGGGACAACACTCTCTCCAGGTATCACCTTGTCTAGGCACGCACGCCTATCTTCTCTTCTTGAGAGGATGAAATCAATTTGGCTAGAGTGTTGATGTAACGCCCCGAGACCGTTGCGCCATGTGTCTTCCAGTTATTCGTTGTTGTTGCCATGTCATTCGTTTGCGTGTTGCATCTTGCCATGTCATCATCCGCATTGCATCGTCATGTTTTCAAAACTTGCATCCGTCCAGGTCTCCCCGTCCTCTCCGTTGTCCGTTCTGAGCCCAACCACACTCGCACGCGCCTGCGGCATGTCCGAAATATTATTTTATAAGTGGCCAGGAAATGTTCTCGGAATGAGATGATAGTTGGCGTGCGGAGTTGTTATGTTGTCAGTAGACCGACTGCCAAGTTTCAGCGCATTCGGAGCTCGTTTGATAGCCCAACCGTTAAATTATAGCGGCAATAGTAGCCGGTCTTTTCGTCGGACATTTTCAGTCTCCAGAAACCGTGCCGGGTTGCATTCCTCCTCTTTCCTCGCAGACCACCTCCTCTCTACACAGCCCACTGTCCCCACCGACAGCCCATCTAAAACCCCTCCTCGCGTCCGAAACCGATCGATCTCGATCCGAGGGTCCAAAAACCCCTCCTAATCCCCCTAACCCTAAACCTTCCCTATATATAGACCCCATCTTGCCATTTTGGGCAACCTAGACCCAATCCACCTACCCCTAACCCTCAGCCGCCGCCGCCTCTCCCCTCTGCTTCGTTTTCCGTGCTCGGCCACATCGCCTCCGCCACTTGGCGCCGTCCTAGTGGCCAGCCGCCACCACGCAGACGCCCACAGCCAACAGGAAGGCGCCACGCGTCCTCTCCGCGCCCCACTTCGTCGTGGCCCTGCCAGGCCCATCCGAGGCCCGCCCCGGGCCGATCTAGGCCCGAGGCGCCCGCGTCCTGCACCGCCGCACGTCCCATCGCCTCCTTGTTCGCGCCGCCCAGCTCCCGAGCATCGCCGCCGCCTCGCTAGAACCCCGCCTCGTCGGACTTGGTCCCGCCGGCGACCACCAGGCTAGCCGCCGCTCCCTGCTCCCTTCCTTTTCTTCGTGTCTCTTTCTCTCTCTGATCTCAAGCTCTCTCTCTTTCCTGCAGGTTCCGCGCCGCGCCTCCCCTAGCTCTCCGTGCCCCGCCGCCGCGGCCAGATCCGGCTGAGAAGCGCCAGATTCGGCCACCCGCGCTCCGTTCCCAGTGTCCTCCGCTCGCCGGAGTCGCTCCCCTGCCGCCGCCCACCTACAGCCGTCGCCGCTGTTTTCCCGTGCGCGAGGAGGACGAGCGCCCAGCTCGCAAACCTCCTCGGCCGCTCGCGCGCACATGGGCCGCGTGGGCCCCGCTAACCGGCCCAGGCCGCAACCGCAGCTGCGCCAAGGCCCAGCGCCATCCTCCCTCTCCACTCCGCGTCCAGCCCAGCTCCACCACCGGCCCATGAGGCCCATGGTGAGAACAGATCCGGCCCGACACGTTTTTTTTCAGTTCTGGACGAATTTCCTATTTATCCAGTGTTTGGCAGTTTTACAGAATAGTCCCCCTAGATCATGCATTTAATAACTCACAAATGGTGCATCAGATTAAAACGATTTATATATGTAACTTGACTAGAATTTTATCTAGTTTCACAATATCCAACTTTCATGCATGTTTGAAATGTTTAAACTGTTGTTTGCATGTATTTGCTTAATTGCCATGCTAAAATACTTTAATTCATAACTAAATAACCATAGCTCCAAATTTAATAAACTTTATATGTAAATGGGGTAGAAAAATGCCTAGTTTAACATGGTGGCATCACTTTGCATGTTTAACAACCCTAAAATTGTGTTTAGGGCAGAACAGTACCAAATCCATTAATATGCACATGAGGATTTTCTAGACTTGTTGTTTGTTGTTCCGGCCTCATTTAAACTTGCCTAGATAGGTAGTTTTCATTTGCTTCACCTCTTGCCATGTTAATCAACATTTAATATTGTTGGGTACATAAACGAGATCGAACTAAATAACGTGAATGTGGTGTTCCGTCAATATGCAACTCGTTGCATATTGAGCTCCACTTAATTTGTAGTGTTGTTTGTTCACTTTGCCATGTCATGCTTCATTAAACCGGACATGCATTATACTTGGTTGTGCATCATGCCATGCTTATGTGAGGGTTGTTTGCTTCTTTCCGGTGTTGCTTCTTCAGGTTAGTTCCGATAACGTCGCGTTTGTGAGGATTCGTTCGACTACGTCCATTTGTCTTCTTCATGGACTCGTTCTTCTTCCTTGCGGGATCTCAGGCAAGATGACCATACCCTCGAAATCACTTCTATCTTTGCTTGCTAGTTGCTCGCTCTTTTGCTATGCCGCGATACCTACCACTTGCTATATCATGCCTCCCATATTGCCATGTCAAGCCTCTAACCCACCTTTCCTAGCAAACCGTTGTTTGGCTATGTTACCGCTTTGCTCAACCCCTCTTATAGCATTGCTAGTTGCAGGTGAAGATGAAGTTTGTTCCATGTTGGAACATGGTTATCGTTTGGGATATCATTATTATTATATCTTGTTTACTTTAATGCATCTATATACTTGGTAAAGGGTGGAAGGCTCGGCCTTATGCCTGGTGTTTTGTTCCACTCTTGCCGCCCTAGTTTCCGTCATACCGGTGTTATGTTCCTTGATTTTGCGTTCCTTACGCGGTTGGGTTATAATGGGAACCCCTTGACAGTTCACCTTGAATAAAACTCCTCCAGCAAGGCCCAACCTTGGTTTGCTACCTAAGCCTTTTTCCCTTGGGTTCTGCAGACTCAGGGGTCATCTTTATTTTAAACCCCCGGGCCAGTGCTTCTCTGAGTGTTGGTCCAACTTGTCAGCCGCTGGTGGCCACCAGGGGCAACTCTGGGCTGGCCTACTGGAATCTTGGACAATCCGGTGTGCCCTGAGAACGAGATATGTGCAGCTCCTATCGGGATTTGTCGGCAAATCCGGGTGGCTTTGCTGATCTTGTTTTACCATTGTCGAAATGTCTGGTAACCGGGATTCCGAGACTGATCTGGTTTTAACCAATGACTATGTATACTTGCTCCCTTATGACATCTGAAGCACACATTAGTTCTAAAGTGGCAACTTTGCAAATCTATGTCAATCATGGCACTAATGTACCATGTGGCTTATGATTATAATTCTGATCAATGATGTTATAATCATGTGCCATGCTTTGTTAAGTTCTTCTCCATTTTCTATCCAATAGTAATGCGGATTAGAATAAAAATATGTACTTGTTAAGACATTACACTCTGGAGCATGATATATGTTCTACAAAAATAATGTGCTCATGGGAGCCGGAGCCTAGGAACACAAATGTTGAGGAGAAGCGATCTTACGTACTGAATATCCATGAAATCTTTTTTCATATTCATCATGTGGAACGAGGACTATGAAATCCCAATACAACACCTAGTGTTGAGCCTCTGCATTAAATGTTAGTGGTCTTTTGTCATGTAGAATGAAGACTATGGGCTCTACTGATGTATGGAACTTAATAGAGTTTTCTAAACGAGTTAAAATGGTAGGGTGCAAATGGCTTTGGAAAATCAAACATGACTCATGAGGAAAATCTCAAAAGGTTCAAACGAATACTTGTAGCGAGGCGTGTAATAAAGAAAGAATATATTGATCGTAATGACATCTCTTCTCTTGTATCGACTAAGCAATTGATGATGTTTGTGTTATCATCATGGCATGTTTTAATTTTGACTTCATTAAGAATGTTTTACGTGGCTAAACTAGAAGGTTTTGTCATGAAAGAAAGGTAACATAAATCATGTTGTCTAAATAATTCAAATATGAACTAAGATGAGCATTCAGACAATGGTACCTTAATTCTAGGAGGGGGGTAGGAGTAAATTCACCATCAAATTCCCACCAACCAAGAGTTTTCCTATCTCCCAATTATGACACAAGTGATCTTGGTGATGACTCATGCATTACTTGTATGGAGATTCACCGGGACATAGGCCCAAAAGAAACATAAGTCCTATTATACTGACATAGGAGTACATCGGCACGGTGCAAAAGAAACACATTATACCTAGCTTAGAGAGGCGAAGACCATCCACCACCACCGGCCACCGCAAGGTTGTGCCGCAGGCATCCTGCATGTCTGTTGACCAACTCCTCGCTGCTGGGAGGCGCACAACCATGGGACTCTGCTTTTCAACTATGGTAATGACCCAACACTTCCACTAGAGTTTCATATAGGTGCACTAGCTTAGGATAGGTAATGAAGTTAAACCTAAATCTAACAGTAATTGATGTGCACGTTCTCTTGCGAAATAGCATGTCATATTCATGTACGGGGCTGCACTATATAAAAGAACAGTATTCTCTTTTCAAATGGTCAGATACAGGTGGCAATAATGATGTTTTGGCTCTTGAAATAAATAGTAGCCATGAAGAGTAACAAACAAAATGATTAAAATGTACCCATGAAATTCAAAGTTTTAGAAAGGAAGATTCCACCCCTCAATTGTTTACAGAATTAATGGAATCAATCAACCAAACACTCTTGTTATTAGATTTACATCTGTTAATACAAATTTGATTCCCCCAATCATGCGGCTTAGTTCAACTGTGGAAAGCTGACAGCATTCACTTGTGTCTTGTGACATGAATTGTTATGTACTCCCTACGTTCCATAATTCTTGTCGTGGTTTTAGTTCAAAAAATTGAACCTGTGAATTGTTATACTTCAGTACTCCCTCCGTTCCTAAATACTTGTCTTTCTAGAGATTTCAACAAGTGACTACATATGGAGCAAAATGAGTGAATCTACACTCTAAAATATGTCTATATACATTCGTATGTGGTAGTCCATTTGAAATCTCTAAAAAGACAAATATTTAGGAATGGAAGGAGTACATGGCAATATGAATGTGAACACAGACAGAGACCAAAACTATATGATTTTTCTATCACACAATAAAATACATGATATAAAGAAAGTGTGATGCTGAAGGGAAAGAGGAATATGAAGCAACATACAAGTTTCTCAGCCTCAACTGCGCAATTCTATTCAGAGCACGCCGAGTGCCTTCTCTCATGCTTTCTGCTAGAAGTATAATAGCCTGCACCAGGCACATTAGCACCATTTAAGTATCACCAACGAGATGGAAACTTGCTGGAATATGATGTAGAATTCTGAGCAGAATCTGCTACCTCTTCCTCTTGAGCGGTACTCTGAAGATCAAGATCGTTTTTGATATGTTCATCCACAGAAGTCCATGTAACACGAAACCCTGATGAAAGCATTGGCGGATATTAACACAAGCAACTCAATCGTCCAAAGGAAGATGCAATCCAACAATTTTCGTCAGAAATATTGCTGCAAATTTTGAATGCTTGTACATGCAAAAACTAACCCAGTAGAGATAGAAACATTGAATGGTATTGAAATGATGGACAAGAAGTAAACTTGGAATACATGCACCAGAAGGATGCGGAAAAGGTAACAAATACATACTTACACTGTTCTTTATATCTTTTTATTAATTTTTTGTCGTTTTTGGACTATATTTTGCTCAATTTACCAAACTAAAACTAAATCCACCTAAACTTTCAACGGGAAAACAGATGTACAAATCAGTATGCGTACAAAGAGGGTCCAAAGGTGCTCTGATTTCATTAAACAACAAAGGTATGTATGAAACTCACCAACTCATACAACGACCTATTAGCTTAAGATATTCTAGGTGCAGAACATTTCCCTGCAGCATGGTGTAATACCAATATACCATTTCAAGAGGAAAACAATATAACAGCTGCAAACCTGGTGAACTGTAGGTTATCATATACATCTCTGAGATTGCCTAGATGCTGCACAGCACTGTTCACTTGACACACGGACACCAGTCTAGATCTGATCCTGGGTCTGTAATGACATGCTGTATGCCAGATCTCATCAATCACGGCTGCTCTCTGCCTTCAGCTCAATGAAAATGCTTGTCAGTTGACTATCAAATAAGAAAACTGAAGGAACACGTGGATAGACTGAATGAGCTTATGTCTTTAGGCCACTTTGATACACAAAAACATCGCAATTCTAGTATCACTTGTACAAGCTCGCTACAAGCGCTGAGAGCTGCTCACTGTATACCAAGTTATTCAACTGCTCTCCCTTTCCACCACCAGTGAATTGTTGAAAGTAGTTATTCACAAAGTTCATAGAGCTCAATATGAAAACTTATGATATATCCTTCTCTTCCTGGGAGTCCTGAAAACTATCTCCATCATTGCCAAATCCCAATATACTACTCAGCTTGTCATCCAGTGTAATGCCTGCCTGGAGCATACTGTTATACATCATATGAGCTTTCTTCTCATCTCCAGTTTTGCAGTATCCAACTATGATATCTGTATAAGTTACTACAGTAGGTGAAAGCCCCTTATTTATCATTTCTTCCATCAACCACTGCGCACCATCCATCGCAAGCACTTTACTAAACCCACCAATTAAACAAGTATAGACAAAAGCATCTGCTGATAAACCCCCTTTCTCCATCTCTCTAAAAATTTCCAAAGCTGCCTTCATGTTTGAACGCTTACAATAACAATCAATAAGAGATGTATACAAAATCCTGTCTGGTGTCAATCCTTCCCAAATCATATGCTTAAACAATGTCACAGCTTCAGGAAGTCTGTCATTATGGCAAAGACCATTTATTAGGCTAGTATATGTGAATATATTAGGCTTTGTACCCTCATCCAACATTTTATGAAACAATCTGAAAGCCTCATGAAATTTCAGTGCTTTCACACAGCCATCAATAATAATACTATAAATGTAAGTATCTGGAACGCAGCCTCTTTTTATCATGTCTGCGAAAAAGGCCCACACATCATCGCATTTGTTGACCTTGCACAGACCATTTATGATAACTCTGTACATACAAAGGTTGGGAACAATTCCAAGCTGGCGTACTTTGTCCAGGAATAGGAGGGCTTCATCGATCATCCCTTCTTTGCTGAAACTGTCAACTAGAATGGTGCATGTCAGAATGTTCGGGCTTATTCCCTTCTCAAACATGAGTTCGAATACTCCCAATGCTTCTTTGAGGTAACTATGTCTACAGAATGCATATATCAGACTAGTATAGTTGTAAGCATCTGGAATAAAATTATGATGAACCATGTTCTTCCAAAGATCATACACAACCTCTAGATCAAAATGTTGGCAACAACCATCAAGAAAAATGCTGTAAACTATGTGGTCATGCTTGACACCTTGTTCTTTGAGCCTCCTAAACAGGTCAAATGCCAATTCAACCTTTCCAGCTCTGCAAAGACCATGCAAAAGTGAAGTATAACTGACCAGAGTAGGAGCAATCCCATTTCTTACCATTTCGACAAGCACGTCATAGCCTGCCAATAGATCCCCTTGCTTACATAACCCATCAACTAATATACTATAGCTATGGGCATCTGGGATAAACCCACCCTTCTTCATCCCATCAAACACCTCCATGGCTTTCTGAACCTGTTCCTCATGACAGAAACCATGAATCACAGCATTGTAACAATAACTGTTGCGAGGGTAGCCTCTCTGACAAAGCATTTGAAGAAAGTTCCATGCAGATGACACATGTCTGGTACGGCAAAGCCCATAGAGGTAAGTGCCATAGGTTACCGCATTCGGTTTCACGCCTTTCATTTCCATTTCACATAGAAGCTCAAAAGCTTCCTCCAAGCATAACCTATCTCCATGTGTATAAGCACTCATCAAAACTGAATAAGAGTACACATTTGGTGACGGACCAGAAGTATTCATGTCATCAAACAAACTCCTCGCAGACATGATTTGATTCCTCTCCACTAAACACTTCAGCAGGAAGTTGCACAACTGCAGCTCAACTCCAACCTTCTTGGCCTCAATGTAAGTGAGAAGAGCATCCTCAAACATTGACAACTCTACAAAAACCCGAATGACTGTAGCATGAACTTGTAGTAATGTCATTGACCCACCCAAATTACTGACCAACATAGGTGCCAACTCAAACAACTCTGGGCCGGCACTTCCACAGTAATCAACAATGCTCCGCATGAAGCACCGGATCTCTCTGATTCTTCGCGGCAAGAAGGGTTGCATAAGCAATGCAAACAGCCCAACTGACCGGGATATCTCATATAACTTCACACACTCCCTGAAGGTAATTTTCCTGGCCTTGCTCCAGTTTGATGTACGAACTGCTAGTGTGATCAAGGGAGGAAGGCACTGGTTTTTATACTCGCTGCAAAAGAAGCTTCCAGCAGGTTCTTGATGATCTAAGCTCTTCAAGCAACAAGCCACAGAGTAAAGTCGCAATGCCGGAGGGTAGCTTCTTTTCACAAGGGCTTGACGCATGAAACTTAGCACTGCTCGGTGCATAGAGGAGGGCCGCCAATCCCCTCCTTATACTGACAGCATAAGCCGAAGAAGGAAGAATGTCCACTACTTTTGTACTTCATGGAGCAAACTTCCTTGAAAAGTTAACGGTGAGGACCACCCAGGAAATAATAGGACAAGTTACATGAAAATTTCCTGCAAAAAAAAAAACGTTGTAACTGTTATCCTCAGTGTCAAGGCTCACTTAGAGCAACAAATCGAAGCTTTCTGTTTTCAAAACATATGGTGCAGGATTAAATTGCCGGGAACCATTGTACCTGATTAAAAGCACCCAACAAGGAATAACATTTAAAGAAGGGAACAACAGTGGAAATCTGTCTGTAGCAAAAAAAAAAGGACTCAAACATGAAGGGAAAAAACGGCAGATATAGCGTGTTTATTGTTAGAGAGCAGCTACATCCACAATGAGGACTTAAATCATGCAAACATAGAAGGATATTATTTCAGCAGAATTAATTTGTACACAGATGTTTTCAGCAGGGCACGGTTCAGAGTATATCCACCATTGCTCCTGACAAAATATGACATTACAACTAGGGCCAGATGAAGCTGGGAGCACAAATATTGCAATTTAGGCATCAAGGGTAAATTATATGCAGTCGGATGGAAAAAAACCTAGGCATCTTATAGGAAAAATCTCCTTGCCAGTACTCACTACTACTCCCTCCGTCCCAAAATAAGTGACTCAACTTTGTACTAATTTTAGTACAAAGTTAGTATAAAGTCTATTTTGGGACAGAGGGAGTACAACAGAAATGTGGCCTAGCTTTGCATAATAATGAACACTTGAGGGCAGAAGCTGTGGAGCCAGGATTGCGAAAGAGCCGGGGCGAACCTTTTATTGGGAAATCTACCCGAGCCAGTTAGCGCAGCTTCTATTAACAGTGTATAGGTTGAGGATTTGAAGGGAGACAGCCTGCTGTCGCAGCTCGCCGCCGGCACGGCAACCTCTCATCGTCGCTCCGTCGCCATCGCCGCGGGAAATGG